>NC_046221.1:28070515-28371585 GCF_009819885.2 Catharus ustulatus
TGCTTCTACATGCAAGAAAAATACTTTTAAAGACTAGAAGTCAGTTTTGTAACAGGAAATGTGAGACTTGATAATCGCCTGGCAAGTTTTATTTCAAACTTTTTACTACTGTGTTCTGCATACAATTTAAGCCCTATATATATATATCTATCTTCCCATATTATCCAAGTGGAAACTATAGTCAACATTTTAATAATTGCTTAAATTTTTTCTTGGGAAATGGTGGTATACTTTTCATTAACCTGGAAGTATTTTCTTTGTTACATTGGTTGTCTGCAGAATGCCTTCCTTTGGTGCCAGTGGGGGCAATTATTGTCACAATAATTTATTACTGTTATTGTATCTTTATTTGCTAGATAATGTAATATTGCTATCCTGGATAAGTTGATTCTATCAGATGAAGAGATTATGTATTAGGAAAAAACCAAACAATTGCTATTTACTAATTCATATATTTATTATTATGTGAAAATTCCTATGCTCTCTTTTTATTATTTATTTATAAATTTGAATTTTCAAGAGTAGGGGGGCACTATAGGTAGAGGTAGGGTCTTGGGCCAGTGTCCATTTTGTTTCCATTGTACTCAGCTGTAATCCAATTCAGTGCTTTTCTTGATGTATTAGTGGAAGGAGACTTCTGAGTAACAGAATCCTTTAACTCACCGTTGCTCTCCATCCGCTTACCACCTTTAAAAAAATTCATATGCATCAGTGCTGAAAATTACGCAAACCAAACCTAGTCAGTTTCTCTTCATAATCAAATTGGAATAATTTCTCTCTTTTTACATGAAAGGTGAATCATTAGAATAATGAGGTGTTTAATTTCTCAGCAGAAGCCTTTTCACATTAATCACTCAGTTTCACAAGTGTAAATGTGAATTTATGAAATTTTACTTCTCAAAATGCTATTATCCAAAAATACAAATTCTGTCCTTGTTTCAGTATGGAGTTTTTCTTCCTTCCTAATCAACATCTGTCATCATTGCTCCAAGCTAAATGGATGGTAAAGTAACAAGGAAGATTATTCTTCTTTGATTACCCAATTTGTCTTAATTACAAGCTTCTAAAACATGTGCAGCTAAATAAATGAGCAGGAAAATATTTAGAACTGGTATTAAAAGCAGCTGAAGCTACTTCAGCTGTGAACTTGACTGACTTGTGTATTTTTTTTAATAAAGATTTAGGTCTGAGTTCACATATAGGTGGCTAAAGCAATGAGGCACTTGTGTGCCAATCACACAGAAATGGCAGTTTAAATCTGTAGTACTGCAATACTTGGGTGACATGTACTAAAACATTTTGAGAAGGTCAGTGTGAAGCAAACAGCCAGCTGTTGGGTTTATCGTAGATAAACTTCCTACAGAGTGCAGCAGCATTAAATACACCAGTGGAGCATGAAAAAACTGTGCAAATTAAATTGAGAAAGCAGCTGCTTGTAGAAGATGTGTATCTTTATATTAAACTTCAGAGAGTATGTTTAGTAGGCTGTATTAAAACTTACTATCAAAAATCTCCAACCAGAGCTTTGGGATTTTTGTTAAGAATAATAATTGTGGAGATATATAGCTTCTGTTCATAAAGACTTGTACTGTATTACACACTTTAAATTAAAGGAAGAGTATAGAAAAGAAGCCCTACAGAAATCAGATTTTTTAAATTTACAAACAAGAAGTCTATTTATCTCAGTTACAGGTCTCATTCTGTGTGCTGTATTTTGCTTCTAATTTTTTTAAAATTTCCTTATGACAACAAGTACAATATGCTCATGTCAATGAGGTGTTTACTAAATCATAATGTTTACATTTAAACACATACATATGCTTTTTTTAATAGAGGAACATTTCATAAAATTATAGTAGTGATTTAGGCCAAGCTATTGCCACTCCTGGATACAGTGTGGAAGGGCAAAGGTGGTACCCAGTGCTCCATTGCTCCTCTGCAGGGATATGTTGTGCCTCCACGGGTTTTGTGGGGAGTCATACAGAAGATGTACTTTTCATATACTAATGAGAAGAATCTTAGTTTTGTATGTAGCATTGTATTAAGTTAGAGGATTGTGCTGGCATGCTGGAGTGTTTATGCTGTAATAAAACCGGTGATGAGGTTTACTCCTTTTCCGAGCAGCAAGAAGTTTGGCAGAACACTTGAGTGTCAGCTTGTTCTCTGGTAACTAGCAGGCTGTCTATATTTGTACTACACTGTTTAAAGACAAAGTTGTAACTCATCTTTAAATTTTCTTTGCATCTTCCTATAGTTACAGTGCAGTGACCAAATAATTTTGTGGATGTGAAGAACACTAGTAAAGTCTGTGGAGGCAGAACAGTGCAGTTCTTGCATATAAATGTGTTTTTGGGATATACATTATTCTCACTGTTTTAAGTTCATATGTTTTAAAGGGAGTTTACTACTTAACATTCCAAACCTGAGTGATTTAACCATAGGATATGTGCTTGTTTTTAAATATGGAAGTGGAAAGAGTCTTGTCAGATATGACACAATGGATCGGTCAGTGTTGTGGCTTGTTAGATTTACTGGGAAATTTCTTATGGAGTGAAGCAATTTAATGACTTTTAAGTAGTTTCTTACTGTTACTGGGATTTTTCTGTTATCCAGTTAATATCTTGGACTGTTTTGGGGTAAATGGTAAGTAAATAGTCTGTCCACTAGTTTTGTGCATCAAAAGATCATTGTTTACTTTTGTAAAGACTGAAATACAGATGTATTTTTGAGCTTGCTACTGAACCTTTCATATTTTGCTTTTTTGGAATTTCTGTTGGGATATATGATTCATAAATAACATGAAGCTTAATAACTCTAAGTGTGATAAATTCCAGTATTGTAGATCTAAGGACCATTGATGATAACTGTGCTGCTCTGGGAAACCAGGGCTACATGGAGCTCCTGAGCAGTATAACCATAAACTTCAGTATTTTTCTCATGTAAGCAGCTAGTTAATAACAGTAGCTGTTTTAAGTGCACTTGAACCCAGGATGTTATTGCTCTGGTATAAATGAATTTTTTAAATTGACATAAAAAGGAAAGAGGAGGGAGAAGAGATGGGCTAAACAGTGGTACAAGATTGGAAAAAAGAACAGAGCAGCATGGGTGTGGATTTAAGCAGGTGGTAACAGGTCTGTACTGAATCCCTGGTAAAAGAGACAAGGGAAGAAGTGTTTCTCACATCATCATGAGTCTTCTTGAATACAGGGAGTAGATTCTATTATTTGATTAGAACAGAAGAGTTTTAGTCTTCACTAGTGATACATTTACTGTTAAACAGTAATGACTGGGAAGATTATAAAGTGCTGAATTAACACACTTGCTGAGGCTCCAACAGGATATTTCAGCTCAGTTATGTCTGAAGACTCTAGTTGTATTATATATCATGTGGGACTTTATAGGTTCGAAGTGTTAGCTACAATCTCTGCAGTTGAAAGGCCATATTCATGAATATCTTTAAACAGCAAAAAAGTAGCAGTCTTGACCCTCTGTCTATCAGAGTTTTCTCCTACCTGGTAGGAGCAAGGAGTAGCAAATACTTCCTGAATTTTGATAAAACAGGAAGATTATTTGCAGTAGTTTGTCTCAGTTAATTGGAGTCACGCGTGCTGTGCAGAACAGATTTTGAGTTTGTTGCTAACTGATGATTTGTTACAGTGAGAGCTGGATCTTTTAGAAAGTGTTCATTATGAGAACAATGGAAGAAGAGGAAAATTTGTCTTCTGCTGCAAGGCTGGTTTTGGGTAGCTGAGAGCTTCAGAAGGTTAGGAAGATGTCTGTCAAGAGCAGTCTTGAGGTTGAAGCTCAGAATGGTAAAATTCTGTGGCATTTGATTACTGTACACTAAGGCCGAGATTAATTTTCTGCTCCTCAGGGGTGAAGATTTACACCTCTTGATCCTCTTTTTTTATGGCCGGCGAAGAAGGGAATAACTAAGTCTATTTATCTGAGTTTCAGATAGGCCTTTCTGTTATACTACTCAGATGTGTTTATTCCTGAATGCAAGTCCTCTCTATGTTGCTTAAAACTAGTTAGTTTTGGTGATACTAACAAATGTAACTAACAGTGCGAAGTCTGATTGATGCTTTGTTGTAAGTGCTTCATAGCTAAATGCTTGGAGCTCAGTGTTGCTGTGACTAACTGTATAATTTTGTTCCTTCCCTTCCTACCCCCTACCACATCGTGAAAATATATGTCTGCCTTTGATAAGTAATATCAAAATCTTCATACACCTTTCATATTCCTTGAAAAGTGTGTGGAGTCCTTGTGAGAGCCGTCAGAACAGAAAGGTGGTGATAGCTCAGCCCGTGATGCAGACAGGCAGAGCAACCCCAGTGGCTTTGAAAGGCCTTACTCTATGGCTCAGTGTCTGAGCTCCTAAATTCCAACTAGGCACTTCATCCCTGCTTTTAATGTGATTTCCCTCAAGTGTTTCAGCTAGCATCAGCAACATTTACAAGGGACTTTGAAACCTGAAAATGGTGAGTATAATATGGGATCAAAATACTGATAGCCGTAACCTAATTTTGTCTACTGTTTTAGGTGGGTCCACATTGTTTGTGCCCTCTATGTTCCAGGAGTGGCATTTGGAGATATTGACAAGCTGCGGCCAGTAACACTAACAGAAATGAATTATTCCAAGTATGGTGCAAAGGTAGGTTTAGAAGAGATGTAGTGGCAAGAAGTAGCTGTATTTTATGTTTTTACATGTAATAGAATAAAATTCATCTTCCCAAATTTTTTTTTAATAGCAATTTTGTAGTGAGGTTGAGGACTAAAAATTAGATAGTTTGTTAATGGTTGTTATACCTACAACCTGCCTGCTCTTCCCTCCATCTTGCTATCTGTTCCCTTACCACTATTCTCCACAATTTCTGTCGCTGTTTTTGCCCAATTACACTGATTTTTACAGAGCTGCTGATTTCGTTTGAAGTCAGTGGCAGATTGACAAAATGTGAATGAAAAGCAAGCAGGATTTATAAGATGAGAAATGGGAGATTCAGTTGATTAAGAAAGGGAGGGGCAGATGTACATTCAGTAAGAATTACTTTAGAGTTTGTATGTAAGCTAGTATGCATAGAGCAGGCTGTTCCAAAGCAATGTTTACAAAAAATCCACAGCAACATAGGACCCTCAGCTTGAACTGATAAATGGTTCTAAAGTCAAAATTGTTTTGCATGTAAATGTTTTCCATCCAGATCAAAAGTAATCTTGAACAAACCATACAGAAAACTGTTGGAGTGGGCAGAGGACAGTTTGAAGTTTGCTAAATACTTGTTTGTGTGGCTAATGGAGACTGTGTGGAGAAGCCATGTCTATCAGGCTAATGTGAAGGAAGGTGGTTGGTTCTAAGTCTGCAACTCTAAAGCTTCATTTCTGACAAGTCACTTTTGTTTTCTTGAATGTCAATTTCTTAAATTGAATGCTAAATGAAAATATGTAATGCAATTTCAAACACCCGTATCAGGAGCCTGGACCTGCTGAGACATTCAGCCTTGTTAGAAAAGTTTGTGTAAAAAAAGGTTGGGGCAAGCATGCCAGACACTGCAAGCTGTTGTTGAAATTAATCATGCTCTTTTCTTTTTTTTTAAATAACATGAATGATGTATAGGATCAGGGTAAAGAATTTGTGCATCTTTTTCTGCTGTAACGTAGAAGTGAACTGTACAGGGGAAGAAGACTCATTACTGTTGCAAAACTCTAAATGCTGTTTGCTGCATTAAGTGTGGAATTACAGTTTATTTTGCTACATTCACCCCTGCAAAACCAGCTTAATATAATAGGGTTTTTTTTTCGTTTAATTCCTTTCTGTTAGATGTTGCAGCTACACAGCTAAAGGGTGCACTTCTAGTGTAGCATATGTGAGATTTTGAGATTCTACAGTCACTAAGTTTTCCTTACCATTCCATTCTGTTTAACTTCCTGCATGGAGATATTTTCTCCAGGTGATAGACAGCTTTGCTCTCTGTTCATCAAGTAGGAGTCTAGGAAGTGCATGCCTGTATAATTTTTGATCATCTTTATGTATTGGATAGCAGCACTGCTTAAGCAGTGCATGTTCCCATTTCCTGCTTATGTGCTCATTACTCTAGACTGCTGGCACAGGGATTTGGCTTGAAATTGTGGTGAAACAGAATGGGGAATTAATCTGACTGAAAAATAAGATAATTGTTTTTTCCAGGTCGTATTAGGGGATGTCAGTTCATTGTTTTCTAAGTGACTGTGCCTAAAATCCATGTATCTGAAGCCATAGTTCCTTAATTAAGTGAATCACAACCTTCCTTACTGATATTTATGATTTTTGAGTATTTATTTCTGCACTGCCACATGTTTACTCCTTAGTCATTGCTTATCAAAGGACATGTACATAATTATCTATGGTTTCAGTCATTGAGAGCACTGCTCTTTTATTGCTGTTTGTCCTCTGAACTTGCTGAACACTTGCTGAGGAGTGGTGGTTTCTTTATACCATACTTACACAACTAATTGTGCTTGAATTGCTTGGTTGGTGTTTAGTTGTTTCAATGGAGGGGAATGCAATACATGGAAGTTCATATAAAAATGCATCCAACATGCTGTTTAGATTATTTAAACACTTTACTATTGTTGAAAATGACATCAGTAGTGGGAGTTGAGAAAGCAGGAAGCTTTAAGTAGTGTCAGCTGTTGAGAGCATACTTGGTTTCTGTGCCACATAGGAGTTAACCTACCGGTTTGGTTTTATATATATGACATAAATTATCAAATATTAGGCTAAATATTTCCTGAAATATTTACTGTGGCATTTTCCATTCTTCCTTATAAAGGAGTGCAGCTTTTGTGAAGATCCTCGTTTTGCCAGAACTGGTGTATGCATTAGTTGTGATGCTGGGATGTGCAGAGCTTATTTCCATGTGACCTGTGCTCAGAAGGAAGGCCTCCTCTCAGAAGCAGCAGCGGAAGAGGTAGCTATAGAAAGGATAGAATAAAATTCTTCTATTGAAAGCTTATGGACGTGACCTGAAATGGTAGCTTTTTTGTTCACAGGTCCTGAACAAAGTTTTTTTAAGTAGGTAACAAGGCCTAGGCTGGGTAAAGGAACTGTACAGGGAGAGCCCTTCACCAAATTGTCTAACTCTAAGCATCTTTTGAAACTGTCTGGAAAAAAGAACAGAGAAAGTTAACACAGAAGTTGGCTTAATAGACTATCAGTTAATACATACAGGAATTCTAACTCTATATCCTGAATTTCACATAGGGTAATACACTTACTTAGATGTTTGTGTAGTACAGCAATCTCTGTTTCATACCAAATAGGAGACTTGAGAAATCAAAGACATTTCTGATGCCACTTTTTCATGCATGTTTTCCAGTATTTACTTCAAATTGTAGTATATAGATATGACTTTCCTTGTGGTAACATTAATCTTTGGAATCAGAACGAAAAGCAAGTATTCATAACCTCCTGATAACTTCTTAATATATTTTCTTAAGTTTTTTCCCTGTAATATGATCTAAAGCAATTCAGATTTGAAGTTCTTACTTCCCAATTCATTTTTATGGTATAAGTTCTTTCAGGTTGTCCAATTTTATCCTGATACACATCATTTCGATTAAGCCTATCATGTTCATAGCTTCATAATTCAGCTTTTTTGCCTTAGGAAGTACCACAGGTAGCACAAAAGCATTGCTTTCACTGTTGATCTAGACAGTTTTGTTTCTGAAAACAGTGGAGACCACTAAGGGATTCATGAAGGAGTCACTAAATACTTTTTTCTGTTCGACCAATAAATAGGAGGATACCATATTGCTATCATTGTTGTCCTTAATAGGTTATTATGTAAGATTGAGTCTTTAAATACCCTGTGTAAATTCCCTCTGGACATATGTATCTGCTTGCCTTTCCACCTTAAATTTTGTTACTGTTTTCTGCAAATTTTCAATCAAGGTCTCACACAATCTCCTTTTAGGACACAGCTTACTTTTGAAGTAAGCTTGTTGTATACTGTGAAAATGTAAATTAAAATAAAATGTGCTTGTAAGGAAAGTTGGAATAAATTTTATTAGTCTATGTTTTATAAGTGGAATTAAGGGAAATTTGATAGGCAGGTAATTTATTAATATTTGTGTTACTTTATGAAGGAAGACTGCTTTAAGTTTTCGTAGACTGTAGATTTATGATGTTGTTTGTGCACTTTTGAAATTACAAAGGCAATGAAATGTGTTCTCAAACCATGTCTCCTCACGGCTCAGATATTTGTAGTCTGCTTGCAAGGTTTGTGGGTGCTAAAAATGACTATAAACCTAGCCATGATAGTGTGCAGATATGATGGAATGAAAAATGTGAAAAAAAAATCTGAGAGATGATAAATCATGTGAGGGTATAGGCACCAAAATGGTCAGAAAAACAATAGAGAAACAAAGTGTATTGCCTTTGATAATATTCAGAATTATTAAGCACTTTTAGGTTTTCATTTAAAAGGCAAAGTGAACGAGCAGGAAATTAATACATATTATATGTTAAAGAGATCTGTACTTAGGAAATTATTTTGCTGGGTTTTTTTTCCTGGGAATGCAAATATAGTACAGGCATTGACTAGTAGAGAGTTAAATTGTTAATGCATTTAAAAATGTTTAGCATCATGCAATGAAAACAATGGAAAAACACCTTATATTGTCAATTACATCAGCACGACAAAATTGATTTAGAAACATACTTTTTAGTTGTTTTTAAAAACATGCCCATTCAAACATGTGAACTTATTGCCAGAATGTTTGTGCTATTCAGAGCCCTTTGGCCTTACTTTATGTCTCACTCTGTTTTCGTTCCTTCCTCTTTGTTTTTTCTGAAACAGGATATAGCTGACCCTTTTTTTGCTTATTGTAAACAGCATGCGGACAGGTTAGACAGAAAATGGAAGCGGAAGAACTACTTGGCTTTACAATCTTACTGTAAAATGTCCTTGCAGGAAAGAGAAAAGCAGCTTTCACCAGAAGCTCAGGTATTGTATATGTGACATCAATGCCTCTGTATTAATCATCCATGTTAAACAAGACAGAAATTAAGAGAAGGTAAAAATGTTATTATTGTAAAGAATTAAATGAGGATTATATTGATAGCACATGGTCATTTAGCAGCAGACTGAACTGTTTGTAGGGTTTGGTCTCTAAGAACAATTCTCTCTATATATTATGTAGTTATATCTCATACATATAATATATATATTCCAGTATCAAATATCTGTACTTGTCTAAATTGCAAAATATTACAGTAATTTCACGAATACAAGCCGCACCATTTTGACTAAAATTTTGCTCCCACACCGGAAATGCGGCTTATACTCAGGAGCGGCTAATATGTGAATAATTTTCTGACATTTACAACCCCGGAAGTGCCAACCAGGGTGCCGAGCCGAGCACCTGCCAGTAAACCCAGGATTTCGCGATTGTTACGAATTGGTTACTGTGTTGCACCGCGGGTGGGGCCAGCTCAGTGCTGGCAGCGTGGGGGGAGGGAGGAAGGCAGGGGAGTTCCCTCCTTCAGGCAGGGGAGAGGCAGGGGGCTCTGTGCTGACATCCCCGCGGCTCGGGGAGGAGGCGGGGGCTCCGTGCTGCCATCCCCGCGGCCCGTGGGGTAAGTGGGGGGCTCCAGTCCCCGCCTGCCACGGCAGGAGCAGGCAGACTCCCCCCCCGCCCTCCGCCGCCGCAGCGGGAGGGGGTGTGCTCCGTCCCTGCCCGCCGCGGGAGCGGGGCTGCTTCGTCGCCACCTGCCACCATGGGGCAGCGCCGGGCCAGGGCGAGCGAACCCAGAGGCGGTGGCCAACCCCGAGCGGCCCTGCCAAGCGGCCCCACCGAGCTGGGCCACCTGGCTCCGTCGGCAGGTCCGCGCAGGTAGAGCCTGCACAACCTTAGCTGAGCCGTTAAACCCCCTTGCCATGCCACGGTTCTGTTACTATTTGGCAACTTTGTTGCACATGGGTCCTCGCTGCGAATGACAGAGCGGCTTATACTCAGGTGCAGCTTATTTATCGACAAAGAACGAAATGTTTACCAACACCCAGAGATGCGGCTTATAGTCTGTGCGGCTTGTATTCGTGAAATTACTGTACTTTGGTTTTGAGGTAAAAAGTTGGTCATTACTTTTTCATTGTAATTTATAGATTTTGTTTAACATTTTCTTCAAGATTCTGAAGACATTAGGCATGACGCTATTTCCATCTAAATTTCCAGTTTTGTAGGTCTGAGTGGAATCTGTGTGCTAGGTGTTTTCATAGTAAAGATTTCCTAGGAAAAAAACTAATGTATGCAAAGAAGTGAGTCTGTGTGTGGGAGTTGTCTGAACGCCTTAGGCAAGTCTATATCCCTGTCTAGTGACAGATTCATTTAAAACCGTTAGTTACTTCAGAAGCTCAACTGATAAATGTCCTGTTGATATAAAGGTTTCAGTCCCTCTGAGGGAATCTGCATGCTTTCATGTTTCAATGTGTGTCCTTTATTTTTTTTTCTGATTCTGAGGAATTTCTAGCATAGTTTGCTTCACTGCTTATACTGAACTGTATTCCATGGAAAAATTACACATGTACAGAAAAGCAACTTGTTATCTAAATGAAACCTGCCTAATTTATTTGTAGAAAGTAGCAGATGCTGTAAATAATGGAAATTATTTATGGGAGAAGACTATCTACTTTTTTTTCTGAAGTGAGAATTATAGTGTAATGATAAGAAAATATTGTTTCATATTATCATACATTTTATTTTAAAAAATCTTGCTTTTCCAGTTCTTAAGAGATCTTTCAAAAGGAGAATATTAATTTAAAATGCTCTATGCTGTACAGTAGAAGAATTTTGAACAAAATATTTTTTGGGGTATTGAGCTTCATGTAACTTGATTTAGAACTGGTTTCATGATTCTTGCGGAATATACTCAGCTCTCAGTTATGTGAAATGCACCTGTGTAGTGAAGACATTACAATAATATGAATAGTACCCAATATAATGGTAAGTGCTGGTTGTGCAATATCACTTTGGGTCCAGAAGGGATTATTAGCTCTGTTTTCAGGCATGTATTGTGCAGTACTTAAAATGCTGATAAGTTCCCAGCATTTCACTTTTTCTCTTCTCTTTTCCCCAAACCAAGGCCCAGCAATTTTTAAATCTACATTATTTAGATTTAAGTTTTGGAAATGGAAGGAATGATTGCTGAAAACTGCAGGTGGAGTTACTTGACATAGTGTCATAGGCACCTTGATATCAGTATGGTAACTTGCATACATTTTGTACAGCCACCTGGCTTCACTGCTGTTGGCTTTGATACTGTCCAGTAGCGGCTGCAGGTAGACCTGTTGCCTGCTGTTTGGGTCCAGGAAAAACATCATTGGAGGTCAGAGCTAACCTGCTAGCTACATTTCATTTGTTTCTTGGTCATTCATGTTCAAGACCTAGTAAGGTAATGTGTTAAACTGTCTGCAGTACTGCCTTCAGTGATTCTGTTTGAAATCAGAGATGTTCCTTAACCACAGTGTGTATGTATGCACACCTTTTGCTTTTGTCTCGGGAGTATCTTACACCATATGGTGGGGCAGTCACATTAGTTTAGTTTCTTCTTTGTGCAGGCAAGTAAACAGCTTCTAACTGATAGTCAGCTGGAGTTTTGCCTCTGAAGCTTTGTATGTTGATGTCAGTTTCTGCCAGAATTGCCACTTCATAGAGTTCCCTCAAGACTGTTTTCCAGCTGTCAGTAACAGCTCGATCTTCTGGGGTAGATCTCCCAGATGGTCACAAATATACAGATGTCATCAACAATATATACTGTGAGCTTCTCTTGTCTGCTTCATTTCTGTTTGGGTTGTGTTCTTGACAAATTATAATCAGCAAGTTTAACATTTATAAAGAGAAATGGCATTGAGAAGGGAGTTCCTGCAAAAGTATGTCAGATATGGTAAAAATGCTCTTCATTAACTTTTGTTGCTCACATAAATGCCAATTTAATGTCTATCTAAGTGCATGTAGTGAGTTCTTGCAGTCCCATCAAATTATCATTATTAGAAGGGATTGTCTCAAAGCCAGCAGTCATCTGTTGCTTTCATCAGTGGGGAAATCTCATCAAGAAATGTATACATAGCTCCAAAACCTAGTTTTGAGGAGAAAGTCGTTTGTGTGTGCACTTTGAGGTAAAATGGAATGTTTGTATCAACATCTGTTTCTTGAGTTGTGGAGTTCCCGAGTGAAAATGGTATTGATTGTATTGTGCAGCTATTAAAATGAACACAAAACGCAGATGTGTTCCAAATTATAACTCAAAACTAATTCTGCATCGTTCCTTGATGTTTTTGATTTGTGGGATTATTCTTTGCAGGCTCGAATCAATGCCAGGCTCCAGCAGTATCGTGCCAAGGCGGAGCTGGCGCGCACCACCAGGCCCCAGGCCTGGGTTCCCAGGGAGAAACTGCCCCGGCCGCTCACGAGCAGCGCTTCAGCCATACGGAAGCTCATGCGCAAAGCCGAGCTGATGGGAATTAGCACAGACATTTTTCCAGTGGATACTTCCGATACGAGTTCCAGTGTTGATGGAAGAAGAAAACATAAACAACCAGCTCTCACCGCTGACTTTGTGAATTATTACCTTGGTAAGGGTGAAAATGGCTTATTTTTCTCGAATGAAAAGGTTATTGCTTTGCTGCATTGTGCTATGCTATTTCATTGGCTTTTTTATTTACATTGTATTTAATTGTTTGTAGTAGATAAATGTGGATTATGACTTCACTTTAGGTCAGGTTTATTATTGCTTGGAGTCTCTGTTTACAGAGGAAGGTTTTTTTTTGGAGGCACTTCAGAAAAGAATAAAATCATTCAAATATAAACAGGAGACTAAACTGTCTTTGAGAAGGGAGTAGGTAACTTCTGGTATAATATTTTTTCCTTAGATTTTCCTACATTTCTATGTGGAATAGCATGACTTTCTAACTGTTTGCTGGATCCTGATCAAAGTTTGTCTTTAAACAACTGCTGTATTTATGCAGCAAAATACACATGTTATGACTGTTCATTCTATTCTGTCTGTATATTAAACCTATAGGCCCTAGTTTTTTGTCTTTAGAGTGCTTCACTTTTTTTTAGTGAATAAAACTTGAAAATGTATATTCAAGAATAGGAAATAATGTGGTTTTCTTTTAATAGAGAGAAATATGCGCATGATTCAAATCCAGGAGAATATGGCTGAACAGAAGAATATCAAGGATAAGTTGGAAAATGAGCAAGAAAAGCTTCATGTTGAGTATAATAAGGTAAAGCAAAATGGGTGATATTAACTTTGCTAGAATTTTTCCTTCTGTGGAGAAAAAAATCAGATGAAAATGAGAGATGCAAACTGTTGATGTTTTAAAAGTAATATTTAAAACCATATTTCTTCTTTTAAAAATATTCAGTAATCTGTCTTCTCCCATACAAGTAATATCAATTTTTAAAATGTGATATGTTGACCGGACACAAGTCAGTGTGTTTAACTGACCCTACTGAGAGCTCCTATAACAAATTGCACACAGACCTGTTTGAACCTGCATGATTCTCTGCTGGTACTTGATAACTGGCAATCTACCATACTCGAGTGTTATTTATTTATGTTAACTACAACTCCAGTTTGGCTTGGGTTTAATGACTTGACTAATTTTTCAGACAGAAATAATCAGTATTCACACCTCCACAGTGTCCTCTGCATGCTTTTTAGGGTAAAACAAATTTGATGCCCATAAATTATGGCTTTGCTCCCCCCAAAATGCTGCTAATTTAATTTTTTATTAACTCACCATTATGATTAAAAAAACCCTTTCTGCCTTTTTACCAAATAAATATTTGTTTTAATATTCACTTATTTTGAAACATAGACATACTATACCTGTTGTGACAGTTGACATGCTGCAATTCTTGCTGAATTCAACAGTCTATTAAGTGATAGTTAATGATGACAAAAATGGTGTTACCATTAATTCCTAAACTGTTTTGTGTGTGTTTTAAGTGAGAACATATGGAAAATGTAGCAGCAGATCCTTGTGAACTGCCCAGAGATGATAAAGGGAAAGGAAATTTTGCCTGGGGCTCTTAACCAAATTAATAGCTACCTTCCAAAATACCCAACCTAATAGTTACTTCCAGAAGTAAAAAAAACCCCTTTGTTTTACTTTCAGCATTTGCTTTTAAATTTTCGCTTTCTGTGAGTGTGGCAAAAGAGAGTTTTAATTCATTTATGTGTTTGTTTGTTTTATATAGAATTGCTGGCTAAGTAGTGTGGACACTACATATAAGATGTTCCTGTATTTTAAATTTGCTTTCCATTTGACTTTATGAAACCTTATTTGCATGCTGAATTACTTCAGATCTTAGCAAAACAAGTGGCTGCTCTGGGTTTTTGTTTTATTTCTGTTAAATTACTGAATGATTGTTCTGATCTCAGCTATATTGGTATGAGTTTGTATTGTTTTTCTAATCCCACAATAAATCAATACACCCTTGGTAAGTAGAAGGTTGAGTAAATTTTATTTAATAACTCTGAATGGATTTTCATTCCTGTTGCCTATTTTTTTTCTGTAACTTTTCAGCTGTGTGAGTCCTTGGAAGAGCTACAAAATATGAATGGAAAACTGCGAAATGAGGGGCAAGGCATTTGGGCTCTGCTGGGTAGAATCATTGGACAGGTTGGTTGGTTCTTTGTCTCCCTTTACAGAAAAAAACAGCAGAAGAGGTTTTCCAAGAATAGGCCTTTTGTTTCTGTCTGCCACTTCTATGGCCAAATAAATTTATTTGATTTGATCAGACCCAGGCTTTACTCAGAGGATAATGTTTCCTGATTGAAGTACCTAGACTTCTGCAAGCCACCTACTGGGAACGTGTAGCTTAATTTTGTTGTTGCAATAGTGTGCTTCTTTGCAATATGCCTTCATTTGGTGTAAGTGATTGACCTGTCATTTGTGATGCAGTTTAGCATGAAGCATGAGTTCATCCTACTGTTTTTGTCTCCAGTTGTCTTTAATTTAGAAGGTTTCAAATAAGTTAACTCTTTATGGGTTTTATAAGCTAAAAATCCTTTTAAATGCAATACGTATGTAATGGTCTGTAACCAGACAGAGGAGAATATTTTGATCAAATGAATATGAATATGAATATCTAGGACAACAGAAGATCTGCGTTTCTTCCTGTTGCCAGCAGTTATCTTTGTTCCCATTGATACGGGAAAAAAGAGAAATGAAAATTTTTGCAGTATTATATTTATATTATATGTCAGAAATACTAAATGTCAGTGGACATTTGGATGTAAGAGGGAGATTGCAATGATTTCCAGTTATGATTTAAGATTGAATAAACTATTCACTGTGGAAATGCAGACATACAATTATTTGCAGTTTAGGCATGCCCTTTGTTACTGCTGAGTTTGTGCTGCTGTTCTGAAAACAAACCTTAGACTTTCTTTATGCATTAATAGTTCCTAAGATATGCAACCTTTTACTAGTTCCATTTGTTTGCCTACCTCTCCTACTTGCAAAGAATTCTTGCATAGCATGTCTTTTAAACCAAGATTATTTTTCCTTCCTTTGAGTAAGTATTCGCAAATGTATTTCCTAATGCAAATGTTACTCAATTAAAAAAAAAAAAAAAGAAAAGCTGAGTAGAACTCATTTACGCAGCTTGCATGACATTTTTTTCCAGTTGGTTGAACAGATGCAGACCCATGGGGCTGCTGAGAAATGACTTTGATAGATGGTTGCTGTCTGAGAAGCCAGCATACTGCAGATAGTAGAAACCCAACGAGAGTCTCGTCTGCTTTGTGAAGAGCTTGGTCCAATAAGATAATTTTTCTAATTAACCTGTCGTGCACCAGGGTAGCTGCAATGCTGGGGAAAATAAACTGCCTCAGTGTTCTGTCACTTTCATGAATCTGCCTTTGCTTCTTTCAGCTTCCTGGAGAAATGCATTCTTGTCCGTCCCTACATTGGAAACTTGAAGAAAAATTCTAAAAACTAGTCTTTCTGTGTGTTTCTTACTGAATTGAAAAAAAGACTGTGAGATTACAGGAATTTCACGAATACAAGCTGCACGGAGTATAAGCTGCACTCCCGGTGTGTCGACAATGTTGCTGTCTTTGTCAATAAAAAGCCGCACCGAAATATTAGCCGCACTTTCGTTCATATCGAGGATCTGTGTGCAACTTTCACAAATTTGCCAGTTAGTAACAGGATCGCGGCATAGCGGGGTTTACTGGCTCGGGGCGGGGCCAGGCAGGCTCGTCCCACTCATGGTTGCCAACGGGGCCGAGTGGCCCAGCTCGGCGCCACGGCTCGGCGGGGCCGCTCGGGGCCGGTCGAGCGGTGCTGCCGCTGCCAGGCTCGCTCGCTTCCCCCCGCCGTCTACACCACCGCCGCCGCATTTGCTCACCCTGGCCGGCACTGCAGGCCCCCGCGCCACCGGGCTCCCCCACGCTGCTGGCCCCGGTTCTGCTGGGCTCCCCTGCACTGCTAGCCATGGTTCTGCTGGGCTCCCCTGCACTGCTAGCCCCAGTTCTGCTGGGCTCCGCTGCACTGTGAGCCCCGGTTCTGCCAGGCTCCCCTGCACTGCTGGCTTGGGCTCTGCCACCTGCCCCCCGCACCGCTGGCCCCACCTCTGCCAGGCTTTCCCACCTCTGCCGGGGCTGGCTGGGCTCCAACTTGGCTTGGGGCTGCCGCGGGCTCTCACTTCCAGGTTGGCAGCTTTTAGAATGTTGTTAATATATTAGCCGCCCCGGAGTACTAGCCGCACTTCCAGGTTTCCACCAAAATTTTGGTGAAAATGGTGCGGCTTGTATTCGTGAAATTCCTGTACTTTATATTACAGAATCATACTGGGATAAATGTGCAGTCTGTAAAATAGTTAGTTAAGCAATTTCCCACTCATTATGTGTCTTGTTCTTCATGCATTGAGATGAGGGGAATATTCTTGAAAGGTGTCAAGACTCATGTGTACTGCATTTCTTCAAATCCAATAGAAATTGAACATACCAGCAATTTTACGGGCTCCTAAGGAAAGGAAACCAAGTAAAAAGGAAGGAGGAGCACAAAAGGCATCTACACTTCCGGCAGTACTTTATAGGCAAGTAATTAAATTTTGACAGAATAGATACGGTATCTAGTAATTTATAGTTTCAGAAAAGTGTTCTGAAAATATTGTTTGCTTCTGTTCCGTTTTTAAATTTTTAAAAATGCTTTAAAGTTGCCTATACATTTTGCTTATTTTTGAAGGCAAAGTTGAATGTGGTCAGTTCTTCACTCTGCCACACATGAGTAAAGTTTGGCTGTTTTTGCTAATTTGACAGCAGTGCTTTAAGGACAAAACTAACTCCTTGCATCTGAAGTAGACGGGTCCTTGTTTTTTTGATGTGGGAGCTAGCGGGTCACTTTGTTCTTTGAATGCAGTCATATGAATGGATGATTTTGACAACAGTGATGATGCTGTTCAGTCACAATTCCTGGATGCAGCAAAACACTTGTCATATAAGAACTCTCACTTTTTGCTCATGCTAAATTTCCCTACTTCTATTTTTATTAATTCCCAAGGTTATGAAATATATTCACTTACTCTGTCAAAGTTCCACCTTTTCCCCTCTTCTGTAAGAGGTGAAGCTGTTGACTGGGTTTTTATTAGGCCTAATAATGGGACACAAACTAGGATCCCAGACTGTGCAAAATACATGCATGTCGTCTAGGATCTTATCTCACCACAGCTGAGGAGTGGCATGGTCTATTGCTGACCTAGAGAGCAGCAACCAGGCATCCAGCCACAGCAACTAGTGTCTTGCCCAGCTAGAAGGCTAAGGGAAGTGGATGATTTACACAAGAAAAAGTTAATTTTAGTGCTGCAAGAGGTAGAAATCTAGAAAACATGGCAGTGAGCTGAGGATTTTGTGGTTTCAATGTACACAAATAATTGGAGTCATGCTTCACCAATTCTATTTCATTCAAATGCACTCAGTTCCTTCCATGTTATAGTGCAATCAGTGAACACCTAACTTTTCAAAATAACTAAAGTTTCAATTACACTAAAATAATAATAAAAAGGAAGTGTTATTTCTAATGAGTTACATTGCCCAGCATAGCGGCAGCATAGACCTAGTTCAAGGTGGCTACCTGCATAAGTATGTGATTGATTATTAAGATTGGTTCTAGCAGCATAATTTTTTGTTTAAGCATTTGTTGTATTTTTTCCCCACTTGCCACTGGTATATTTTGTTGAAGTATTGAGTGATTACTAACGTGTTGGAAGTCCTCAAAAATTTAACTGAAAGCCATTTTTTGCTTACTCTTACTAGGAGTCTTTTACAGTTTTAGTGTACATAGTAAGAAGCTCCTTAAAAAAAAATCATCCATAATTACTCCATAATTACTCCAAAAAGAAATTATGCACTTAAATGATACATTCAGCTTGAAGTTGCCACATGTTTGTATTCAAACTGGGGAATGTGCTGGGATGTATTATTTATTCTTTATGAGTTTGTAATTGTAATACTTTTCTGCTATGTACATGAAAAGTTGTGGAATTTGCAAGAAGAACCATGATCAACACCTACTGCTACTGTGTGACACTTGTAAACTCCATTATCATCTTGGTTGCCTGGATCCACCTCTTACAAGGATGCCAAGGAAGACCAAGAACAGTTACTGGTAAGAACACAGCTAATATGTTGTCCTCTGCTGTGTCTGTACTTAAAGTAGGATGTAAATGTGAACAGACTTGCAAATGCTGAGTGGATTCGACGCTGCTTTAATGCAGTTTGATGAGTTTTTTTATATTCAGGTTATTAGCAGTGATGTTTCAAGGTTAAAAAAAAGAAGTTGTAAAGATTTTCTCATTATTAGCCACTCTGTAAAAATAGGTTATAACTGTAATTTTCTTGGGTTTTGAATTCATCTGTGGTTGTTATTGCCACAATATAATAGCAGAAGGAAATTACAGGCTAATACTTTTGGGAAATGAAAGACTTGGTTTTCTGTTCGTGTTAGGACTCAGATAAGCAACTCTGTTTGGATCTTCAGGCAAATACTTGTAATACTTTTAAATAAACTTGCAAGTAGTAGCTCTGTTTATTGCAGTATGGGAAGTGTTGGGTTTACTGCTGTCTTATGACTGAAATGTACAATGGCAGAAGTATATATATAACTGTACTTACTGCAGTTATGTTTCCATGAATTAAAGTTCTTTCATGCTTGCAGGACAGAACAAAAACTAAGTTGTACAGTGGAGAAATGATAAGGCGGCAGAGATTTTGATTTCCAAACTGTCATAAAATTAGCTCTGTCTGCTCTGTAGTGCTAGCAGTCTGCATGCTTAAATTGCTCTGAAATGTGTTAGAACAAACTCAGAAACAGTTTGTAGCTGTCAGGAAGTTACAGGAAAGCATCTCAAGTAGTCATTCATCACCTTGTTTGAATGTTAAGGTACCAAATCAGAATAGTATAAGAATTGCTTTTAAAAAGACGGTAAAACAATTTTAACAGAAAAAAATTAACTTCTGGTTTTTTTCATACATCTCTAAATTTTTTATTAAAGAACTTACATAAAACATTTACTTCAACCATCTTTTTGGTTAGTTTTGAAGATTGTGTGGAGAACAAGATGGCCAATACATGAAATGGAAGACCTCTGTTTTTTATGTCTTAATGTGACAAAACCTGGATTTACCTCAGTAAATTTTCTTAGTAAATTGAGATTTCATTTATAAGATGAAAATCTCAAGAATATTTCCACCATCACTATTACTTTCCTGAACCTAATTTTCCTTTAATGATTTAATGTAGTGTGTTGTTGGACTTTTGATCTCTTTGGTCAAATTTGCCAAGTGGTTATTTTATGTGGAAGCTTTTTTTTTTTTTTAAATTTTTAGATAGCTTCTTCATTTACACAGGAGATTTGATTTTTGTTCTGCTTTTTAGCAAAGTTGAAAAGGCTCACTAAAAGCTATCAGTCCAAAAGATATAAGACTAATTCTCAGTAGGTGTTAAAGGCAGGATAGGTCAGGTTAGGTAGTAAAGCTCTTCCATTTCAAAGCTATAACTTAGCTTTGTTGTGAATTTCATGCTTCAGTTACATCTCAGATCACAAACTTGGCGTTTACATCTAATTAGCTCAGGCATATTCTGGAGTGTGAGATGATAGCAGACAAATTGAGCTACATTGATTGCGTTCTTTTCATCATTGAACATTCCTTTATGTATTCTTTTCAGGATCAGTGGAGAGCATATAGAACAGACCCTTAAACCAAGTTAGAGTTCAGCAGGTTTTTCCTCCCCTGCTGTTTTGAATACAGTTTTTATCTTTTGATTAAGATATGAAGAAAAGTGCATTTTTTTTTAGAAGGGGGCCATGTACTTTTCCAATATTTGTATGGGATGTAATAGGAGCATAGCAGAAAGATAAAATAAAATTGCTGTAGTGGGAAATTACTTGAAACACTAGGAGGTTGAAAGATGTCATTTAAATAAAGTGGTTAAAAACATTGAGTTTAGTTCTTTTAGAAAATAGTAATCAATAAACAAATAAAAATAATTGTTTCTTGTTTTTTTTTTCTTTCTGTTCCATATCACTGCTAATATTGTACTCAGAATAGCTAACTTGAGCCCTTGCTAAAGTTTTTATTATTGCTGTCACATGCTTTACCAATATTTGTTTACTTAATCAATGGGTACTTTAATGTGACTGTATTCCATAAACTTCATCTGTACATTGTGTTTGAGCATGTCAGGTGATCCAGGTTATGAGTGTGATGCTGCGTAGACTCATTTGTAGTTACAGTAATTTCACGATTATAAGTCGCACCATTTTGACTAAAATTTTGGTCCGAACCCAAAGTGCGGCTTATAATCAGGTGCGGCTTATATATGGACAAAGAACAAAAAGTTGCTGTTTTAGTTTGGAGGACAGGTGTCTGCTGAGAAAGGCAGGAGCTTCTCTTTGAAATGGAGAATGTAAACCCCCTCTCTCCAAATTATTATAATTTGGAAATCAAGGGGCTTTCAGGCAAAGATATGGGAATTAGGAATAACAGTTCTTTTCTAGGGAAATCAAAATAGAAATACAGTACTACAAAGAAACAAACTCCAAACCCCGACAAAGTCAGAGTACAACCTGACACCCCATCAGGCAGGGTGTTGGTAGCAGTCCCATTAAATGGTGGTTGCAGTCCTCCTGCAGTGACAGATGTGATTCAGTTGGAGCAGTGCTCCTGTAGAAGGTGCAGTTTCCCTCTGGAGGTCCAGTGGTGATGTGGAGAAATCCGGTTTTCCTCTGGAGTCCAGTGGAGAAAGGGGCTACCTTAGTGTCCCAAAGCCTCTGTTTTTATCTTGGTAAGAAATGTTGGGCTCTTCCCCCTGGCTGGAGCAACTTCCAATGGAATGCAGTAATTTATCAGTCCCACAGTGGGACTCAATGGGCCATTAGCAGACAATGACTCCCTGGAGGAAGGATGGGGTGTGAAAAGGTAAAGAACAATGCCCTGCCTGGTTTCAATGGATGACCCATTAGCAGATTATCTGCCATTGAGATCAGGATCACTGTCCCCACCCTCAACAGATGGTGATAGAACAGATACCTTTTATCACACTCTGTATTGTAACATGCGACTTATAATCAGGTGCGGCTTATATATGGACAAAAAACCAAAAAGCTGCTGAAACCCAGAAGTGCGGCTTATACTCAGTGCGGCTTATAATCGTGAAATTACTGTATACTTTTTGTCCATTTCATGCTCAGCATTTAATAGTTTAAATTACAGTTTGCCAAAAAGAGTTTTAAAATTGTTAAATTAAATCCAGTATTATATGTTAATAGTAAGAGAAAAATTAAATTATGTTATGTATTTAAAAGCTAATTTGTTGAAGAAAGCACAAATTAAATTTTGTTATTTCAGTGTTTATAAAATTTAAAATGAATTAACAGTTTTTAGTCTTAATAAAATCATAGTAAGAATGTAGACCTGGTGAACACCAGTGTTTCACAGATTAGTAGTTTAACTGGTTTAAAACACTTAACACAAAAAATTTTCCTTGCTCAGCGACCTGACAGTTTTCTTCAAGGTAACGGTTATATCATCTTACCATCAGTTTATACCATGGTAAGTTCAAAGCCTGTCATCATTTCAGATGGATTTGAGGTGAAAAGCATAGGAATTATTTTATGTAAGAACATATTAAAGTGTTAGTTTATGCCCGTTTTGATGCTATGCTTTCAAAGTAGAATCATAGAATATCTTGAGTTTGAAGAATTGAGTCTAACTCCTAGGTCAGAAGTTTTAACCATACAATGAAATGCTGTGGTTTACTTTTATTTAAAAATTTGTGATTTTCATTTTCTTAGAAAGCCTATTGATTAAACAATTAAATATTATTTTGATTAACATGTTATCATAATATTAAGTCTTGTCTTTCTTGCTGAAAACTTGAGTGCTTTTATGCTCCTAGTCATTCTGGATGCATTTTCCTGGTAGGGAATGATCTTAACTGGTACTAAGGCTATGCACAAGTGTTGGCAGATAATATAATGAATCAAAATCTAATTGTAAAATGCTGACATTTTCATTTACAAAATACTTGGCAGCTACCAACAAGGATTAGCTTCTTCTGTTGAAATGAGATTGCTGAAAAACAGTGATAGCTTCTGGTAGCATATGAAGTATGGGGAACTGAGATGGACAAAACAAGGACTAATAGTTGTATTAAGTTTGGATGGTTTTATTTTTGCTGTAGAAGGCCAAGTTTTTTAGTGATATATGCTGTGGGGAGTATTGGCCACAGGACAGAATGAGCAGTAGAGTACCTGATCAGTAGTTCCATGAGCACTGGTGTAATATCTGGACATTCATTCATATTCCTGACCTCATTCATTCAGTACTGATCCAGCACCTCTTCAAATGTTTTTTCATGCTGAATCACTGAGTGGAATATGACATAAACATTTTTATGTATTTGTCACTTGTCCTAATTGAAGGATGTTTGGGTTGTTGCAAATGGCAAAATTCCTTTTTTTTTTAAACTCTGTAACATTCCACTCTGTGACGTGCTCTTTGAAGCTTTTTGACAAGTGTATTGGGTCTGTATATACTGTCTTTTATCTCCAGAATAAAAGCAGCCCTGATTTTTTTTTCACCTCTAGTACATCATATACATGAGTAATTTTTAAACTATGAGTGTCATCTTGAAACTGTGGTCCATGTTTCTCAACTTCAGAGTGGCTTAATTCTTTGTAAACATTGCGAGAGGTGATTTGTCAGAGAGCATGTCTGTGAGACCTGTGTCTTCCTTATGAAAACAAGCCCCTCTTGTTTTCCTTTTTAAACACAGAGGACAGAACTGTTTTCTGGAAGCACTATAGTGGTATTTGCCAAGCAAATAGACGCTTTCCCAACTCACTGGTACTGAGTTATCAAGATGTTTGTGAGGTGGGAAGTTGTCTCTGATTCTTGTACCAAGTTAGATTGAAGACACACCAACATTGCACAATTTCTTTTTTCTTCTGTAGGTTGTTTACTGCTAAATCCAAGACTTTCTGTATGATTAAGAGATTTCAAATCAGTGCTGAGATTTCTTGATGGAAGAAAAACTTCCAGTAATTTTAGCAGTAGGCACATTTTAGAAGTAGGCATATTATTGCCTGCTACTGATTTTCTCTGTGAGTCTAGACTAAAAGCAAAATAAACTCTGTGTACTGAAAGTTTAATATTATGCTGCATAGCAATGCTTGCTAATCTAGAGGTAGTCAAAGAGTGTTGGAGTGGTTCTAAAAGTGACCTGCTGTGACAGGTTGAAATTAAGTGAGCACGACTGTGGCATAGCCAAAAAGAACTCATATGGCTGCTTTCTATGATTATATTGGGATTAAACAGCAGAATGGGAAGAGTACTTTAAATTCAAGAACTGTGTTGACATAAACTATAAGAAGAGCTGAAAAGAGATTGTTTCCAAATCAGAGGAGTGTGTGTCTGTAATAGCTTTCCTGTGGCCTGTGACAGCTCACAACCAAACTGCTTTGTAGTGGAAGTTTGTCTGTTTTGTGAGAGGGATGATGAGATATGGTTGACTGATAGTAGAGCCTATTCTGGTAAATCAAGAGGTTTCTTGTAAGTTCATGTTTATAACTAATTTTCCCCTTTACCTTTGATATATTTGTGAAGTTTTGATATGTGATTGACGCAACACCCTCACCCCTATCATAGTATGATTTTGCTTTTGTTTTTTAGACTAGATTTTTGTAATTTTGATTGCTTTCACATTTGCACAGCCTGTTTCTGAGCAAGCTTGTTCATAAAAACAGAATTTAAAGAACTTGCATGCAGTACCTCATGTTTTGGTTGAGGTGTTTCATGTCTTCCTCAGTAACATAACAGTTAAAATGCTTCACATATATATTTAAATAAGATGATAGTGAAACTTCAGGACTTTAGTGATGATGTGCATGGGTATTTTCTGGAGAACTGTCTGAACATAGGTAGCAGAAAAATGGTGTCTTTCCCTTGAAATAACAGAGAGATAAAGAACAGGAATTATTTAAATCATACATTCAGGGTGGTAGATCCAAGAAACTGGATTCCCAACCCCAAATATGGTTGTAAAACCCTATGACTATTTGTTTCTCTTATAAAAGTGTTGTTTTTAGTGCAGCTCTTAAGTTATGGGAGTTTTTTCTGTAATTTATACATAGCACATATTTTTACCATCACAATGGGGAAAATAGATGCTTTGTAAGAACTGCTCATAGAATTTTTGAACATTTTTATAGATATTGTTTACATCTGCTTAAACAGATCATAGTAATTACTTTCAATTGTGCTTTCCAGTACATAAATTAATGGCATGACTGATGCTCCAGTGTTATGGAGGGCTGTGCTCTCTGATGCTTACTAAATAGAAATTCACCTTAAAGCTTTGGGCTGGACAGCTTTAAGAACAATGCATCTTGCAAAAATAAAGAACTTAAAGTAACTTATAGCTAAGCAGACATGCAAGATTTTGAGGGGAATGTTGTTACTTAAAGCTTCTCGCTCTTTCATCATTGAAGTGCCTTTCTCCATAAAATCTTAAAACAGTAGTGGTTTGGTCTGTGTGCCTTTATTAACTGAAGTGCATGTGAATACGTATTTGTGTGTGTGTATTCACACAAATTTATGTAAATGTGTAATTGTAAAAAGTAGTATTGTGAAAGCTATTGTATGCAATAGCTTGTATTTTTCTATATTCTAATGTCTTAAGGCCTAGAGGTCTTAACAAGTACTGTTTGTGTAGCAAACTGAGACTTCTAAAGAGGAGTGTGCTCATTTTATCAAACACAAGGAACACAGCTCCAAGTAAGCTACTCCCTTCTCCCCACCCCTTCTGATAATGGACGAACAATTTTACTAAAATTACAATAACCACAGCAGCATTAATAGCAAAAGGTATACGGGAGAAGGGAGAGTGTTTTACCCACAAAAGGTTATTCACTTCTGGGAGCAAACAAAAATATTTCCCAAAGATAGTGCTGCTGGACAAAGGCTTTAAGCTGAGGAGAGCCCTTGCAGCTCAGCCTTCTCCTGCCCCAGTGGGAAGAAACCAGCAAAGAGCTAGGCTGACACTCAGAAGCCAAATGGCTGGCATTGTGCTTCCAGCTGCTTTTCCCACACTGCTGTGCTTGGCTGTGTTCGGCAGTGTTTGCCCAGCTTGCCTCGGTCCCACACAGCCGGCGCTGGTGCCAGTGCCGGCACCACACCACCAGTTCCAGCTGGGGTTTCGGGCTCTGTCTGGCTGCTTCCATGGCACCAGCTCAGGTGGGGTTTGGAATGGCAGAGAGGGGGCTGGCGCCAGCTGATCCCACCACCCTCTCTCCAGAGAGATCCAAGCAAGATGGCAAATTTTCAGTTTCTGGTGCTCTGCTCTTCCTGGCAAGCCCACGCCCCCAGTGATGATGTGCGTGGTATAGAACTTAAAACTAAACAGTGCTAAAAACTCCATCCCCCTTTTCTCTTTAACCAGGACAAGAAGGAAGAATACTATACTCTCGTATGCTGGCTCAAAACTGTTTGAAAAGTATATGAACTGACTTCCTTGTGCTTTGGATATTCATAAAGACTCCATACTTATATGAGAGAGGGGAGAAACTTATCTTTCCTGCAATCTACTCTGTTCTGCTTTTCTAGATCAGCAAATATTCCTAGTACTTTAATGTGTCCTATTTACCCTGTCTTAAGTGCTTTTGAGATAAGAGGTGATGAGTCTTTGTAACATTATAATGTAGCCATAATTATCTAAAATTTACATGTGGAAAAGTTAAAGGAGAAACGTCTGGAGTTAGTCAGGGTTACACTGCTCTGTTACCCAATCCGTGGCTAGATTCTTTCTATTCTGACTTGGTAGCCACCAATCTGGGGAGCAAACCATGATGACTCCTGGTGTCTTTTGGTATAGCTAGCAGAGATCCGAGATTATGCTGGTTGGATTACTTTGAAAGAATTAGAAAACATGGGAAGTTGATGGACTTGATACTGTGTTAGCCCTCGCTGAAGTTCACAGGAGAATAACTATTCCTGTTGAATGTGTGAATTGGAACAAATAGGTTCAAACACGTGTATTTGACTTTGTACATTTGTTTATACAGGATGGATATGCTTTCTTGTCACAAATGTGTATTAAAATTTAACTTCAAATAATTATATACATTTGTCTCCCTCCAAAGCAAATTTGCTGTATGATTTAGATAACTTTAATGTGCTTATCCCTGTTAATGCCAATTCATAGCACAACATTAGGTTGATTTTTTTTTTTTGGTTAGTATTATTAAAAAAATGTTTATTGGAAAACAGTGGTGAATTGGACTTTGAGTGGACTTGCAGTTTGTTGAATTGGAATTGTACTGTGGGAAGTAATTAAAACTGGCTCTTCCAGTGAGTATAATTTTTATGTTTTCATTAACATACTTTTAGTGGACATCCGCATTTATGACTTTGCATGAGATGATTTTTGGAAATAAGAACAAATCCTGGTGAATTCGTATCTTGTTAATTGTGTTATGGAGCTTGTTAATAGCATTACTTTAGTGTCTCTTAATTTTTGAAGTTCTTATGGTGATTTTGTACTTTTTCAAAAATGCAGTAGGCTTTTTTTTTTTTGATTTAGTGTTCAAAGTTTGTTAATATATGTCTCTAGCTTCTGTATTTGTAATTTTCTCATAACTATTTTTTTCAGATTTAAATCCCACTCCCTTAGGAAATAGATACTAAAATTTATTTTCATAACAAACATGTCTCCTCCAAATGCCTGCTACTAAAGTGTGCTCTCATTGGAATGAGTTCAGCAGCATGTCATTGAAAAGATTAACAGTCTGGTCTGGTAGAGCATGCCCCTGCCCATGGCATGGGGCTGGGAACTAGATGATCTTTAACATTTCTTCCAATCCAAACCACTGTATAATTCTATAATTAAACTGCAGCAGCAGCCACAGTAATTAATAGATTAGAGATTAGTGGGAAGCTTTAAAAATGAAGATGAGGTAGAATGAAAATGATGAAATAAAGGGCATTTTTCTTGAAGATTAATTCCTACTTTCAGAATCTTGGTTTTCAAAGTACTGTCAGGAAAATAAGAACATCTTACTTGTGTTTTGCTTGGTTGTTTTAGATGTCCATTTGATTTCTTGACTTTTGAATTTATCTTAAACACAAACACTCAATATGTTTCTTTTTCTGCTTTTGTGACTGCAGTCTTAAAAAGAATATCTTCCACTTTGCAGGCAATGCTCAGAGTGTGACCAGGCAGGTAGCAGTGATATGGAGGCTGATATTGCCATGGAAACCTTACCAGATGGGACCAAAAGATCAAGGAGGCAAATTAAGGAACCAGTGAAATTTGTTCCTCAGGATGTGCCAACAGAACCGAAGAAAATTCCAATCAGAAACACGGTAAATGATGATGGGGTTGATGTTTGGAGGCTCATATTTATAATACTGTTGTTTCAGATGACCTACATCTTGTGGACGTTTTGAGTTGAGGGATTTAAATTAGATTGGTGGTCTGGTTTTGTTATATATTCCCTTTTCTTCTTTTAGTGCTTTATTAGTTGTGATAAATATTGTTTTGCTAAAATAGAAAGCTGGGAAACACGGTACTTAACTGAAGAGCTGTGCAAGCCTAAGGGAAAACTCAGTTTGCTTTTAAACTTAGCCTTAACAGCTCTTCTTCACTGTAGTAGTAAGGACACTTACTGTTGGGAAGGGTAAGGCTCTTACTTATTAGGGTAGAATTAAATATATTGAATTATAGCTGTGAAATAATTAGTCATTTCATTATCTACAGACAACCTTCTGACTGCACATTTTGTGACTGTCGCAAGACCCTGTTATTTCAGTTTGTTTGGCTTCCTAGTCTTAGTAGTCAATTTATGTTTTCTTAAACTTTCATGGTGGGTAGAATTTTGAGAAGACAAGCAAAACCTCTTGCTTTCTGTACTGATGAAATATTTAGCATCTTTCCTTCCTTTGGAAGCAGTACTTTTTTATTTATCACGGTCCACTTTTTATGTTTTATGTTTTACTCTTCTACTTGTTCAGAAAACAAGGCTTTTCATGTGTGATGTGTCATACCACCTATAAAAAGAACATAAAAATACCAAAGGGCACTTATGTACAGGTTATGGGATGAGTAGTGTTCCCATATCCATTCAGACATAAGTGGTTCATCTTCCAATATATTTCTTAATATCAGGGAATATTACAATCTCTGACATTATTTAGATAGACTTCATCTCTCATGTAGCACAACTTTATTTTCTTCACAAAGATTTCTAGACATTTTATGATTATAGTAGCAGATACCATACTTAAGGTACACTGATAGCATTAAACAAGTATTTTCGTAACGCAGTCTTAAATGTTTGTTTTCATTTTGGGCCACAGCTTTGATTTACCTAATGGCTTATCTTTCCCAGTCTGTGACTCAGAACTTTAAGAATTACTCAAACCAAGCTGATTTATTTAGCTCAAACTATTAGGAGTATGAGTAATCCAGAATTTAATTTTGAGAAACTTATTCTTTCTTTTCCTCATTGAGGGAAAGTGCTCTTCCTCATTATGCATAAGAGCTCATAGAAGCTTACAGCTGCCTGGAACTGTTGTTATGCTGTTCTTCACACAGAAAGAAGACTTACCTGGTGTTCTGCTTACTGAACCCTCCCATTTTTCTTCTTCCTTTCTCTTCTCTCTTTTTACGCCTAATGTAGTGCTCTTAGGGTGTGGAGAATCATGATTCTGGGATTAAAGAGAACTAAAATTATTGCAGGAAAGACATCTATAGTTGTAATAAAAATGGAGTAATAGAAAGCATTGTTCAGAAATCCATAGGAATACAAGATTGGTTTGTTCTAAAGCCCATGTAATAACTTCCAAGGTTCTTCTGTGCAAAATGGAGAGAAGTCTGACTGAGATGTGCTAAACTGGTGCTACATGGGTGATTTGGTGCTTTATGTGTTACATAATATATCCCCAGCACAGAGCAGAGCAGGACAATTCCCTCCCTTGCCCAGCTGGAGATACTGTGCCTGATGCCCCCCAGGACATACTTGGCCCTCCTGGCTGCCAGGGCACTGCTGGCTCATGTTCAACTTACCATCAACCAGGACCCCCAGGTCCCTTTCTGTGGCACTGCTGTCCAGCCTCTCATTCCCCAGTTTTTCCATACTTTGAAGGTTGCCTTGTCCCAGGTGCGAATTCTGGCCCTTGCCCTTGTTAGGCTTGATAGAGCTGGCCATTGCCCAGCCCTCTCATTTAGGACACTCTGCAGCACCTCTCTGCCTTTGAGGGAATCAGCAACTCTTCCTAATTTAGTGTAATTGGCAAGCCTGCTTTGTATATCTTCAAGTCCTGTGTCCAAGTGGTTTATGAAGATTCTGAGAAGAATTTGACCTAATAAAATATGCTGCAGAACCCCACTAGAGACAAGTTACCAGTCTAATGTCACCCCATTCACTATAACTAAGGAAATAGAGTTTGACAAGATGAACTTTCCCCTCGTGAAGCTATGATGGCTCTGACTCATGACTTTGTTTTCCTTCAAGAGTTTTTCAGTATCTCCCAGGATAATCTTCTCCATAATTTTACCAGTCATTGAAGTGAGACTGACAGGCTTGTAATTTCCAGGGTCCTCTTTGCTGTTACTAAAGTCTGAGACAACATTTGCCAGCTTCCAGTCAACTGGGATCTCTTGAATTCCCAGGACCACTCAAAAGTCATCAAAAGAGGTTTTGTAATAACATCAGACAGTTAAGTATTCTCTAATGAACCCATCAGGCCCCATAGACTTACAGGGATCTAGCTGGAGAAGTGAATCCCACACAAATTTTGGATTGAATGGGAATTTAGCATTCTTGCATCCATGGTCTTCAGCTGAGAGCCCTGGGACCCCCTTAGCCTGTTGTTGCTGTTGGAGACAGAGGCAAAGAAAGCATTAAACATCTCTGCCTTGTCTGTGTCCCTGTTTGTGAGCTGACCATCCTCATTCTGTAGTGGGCTGATACCATTTCTGCATTGTAGAGCAGCTCTTTCAAAGAAATGGGAAGACAAAGTCCAACCATTTGCACTCCGTTGTGTTGGAGACAGCAGCTATCATATTGTACATTAAAATGTAACTTAAGTTTACAAGAAGACTTCTCTGATTTTGAACTTCCTAAGTAAGTGAATATACAAGGGTAAACTTAAATGTACCATACTTTTATTTTGAGCCAGGGTCTGTACAAATGACAAATTAATGTAAATAAACAAGACATTAGGTCTCTATGCTTAGTTCTGTTGTATAACAGCTGCATTTGCAGACAGAATTTAATGAATTGTTTATGTTTTATACATTTGAAGACATATTAGTGACCTTTTAAAGATTTAGTTTTTGCATTTCAGTGCATAGCTTTTTAAACTAAGTTTATTTAAAATCTGTTATCTTTATAATTCCAATTTCACACTTTCACAAACATCACAAATCATTATTTCTGCTGCTAGTTAATTTTATAGAAATTAATAGCTAATGATTAGCAAATAGCTAATAGAAATCAATAGCTAATTGTATAAACCAGGTTTCTATAAACACCTTCCTCTTATTTCTTATAAATCTGAATATGTCTTTTAAGATTTGCTTTTGTAAACTGTACCATTTCTTGCACTTTTTTAAAAATAAAGATTATATAATAGATTGTTTCTTTGGAAAATACTTTAAAGGGATGCAAATAGCATTTCTCAGTAGTAAATTGAGAGATTAATGATTTTCCTCTGCTCAGCTATGTATGTTCAGATTTTCAAGAGTCTTTTTGAGGTGATCCATATTATAAAAACATAGCTTTTAAAAATCTGTCAACTTCATTCACTATCCTAGAATAAAAAAGAATACACAGATTTTTTTTCTTATCAAACGTGTCATTGCTAAAATAGCTTTGTTAGTCTGGTATCTTATTTTTGCAAAATAAGACTTTTCCTTCTGTCCTTTTGAAAAAATGATCTTAAGTATATTTTTAAAGATATCATAAACTGTGCTTTGCCTTCTATAGATGCTGTTGTCTGAAAGTATAGTGCAGTTCCTGTATGTCGCATACATACAACATCTTCTAAAGCAATGTTGTGCTGCTGGGGCTAGCTGTGTGCTATGAGTGGAAGGGATGCTTGGTGCATCCTTTGAAGTTAAGTAGTGTTTGTGTTGTTGAATATTCCATCTTCCATCTTCCAATAAATGCTGTCAGGTCTTGGTAGTCTTAATGAGCATATTAGAAGGGGTTTTTTTCCGTGGCTTGTTTTTGTGGAAATTCCATTTTTTATTCCTTTTTCTTGAGAAGCAACTATCTACTCAGTATTATAGAGGTGAAATAAAAGAATTTTGGGACTTAATTGTTGAAGCCTGTAAATGAAGTATTCTGATGCTCTGATACCAAACATATTTTTGCTATTTGAAAGCTGTATTTTTTTTTTCTGTAATTGCATTGTATATAATCCAGAGGAACACACAGTAACTTTTCTGTTTAACAGTAAAAAGTCTGTGTTAGTTATTGTTTCAACATGCAGAATTTAAAGATTACTTGCTGTCAACTGAACATAAATGATCTTGGAAGAAAAATTTGTAATCAGTCAACTTTCTGAAACTTAAAGTTTTCATTATAATGAGCACTGTAAAAAAGCTTTGTTTTCTTCATCAATTAAAAGATTCAAGTGAGTCTATGACATCACAAATGTCATAAATGTATAAACTCATTATTTCCACTTGCTAAATACGTGACTACATGATAATATAGGACCCTTTTGGCTTCAGACAAAATTCATAATGGAGTGCAGTAAGATGTAGCTCTTCTGCAATGCTTGAAGCAAATGGAGTGTATCAGAATTTTACATTTTGGTTGTGGGATTTTTTGTTTGTTTGATAGTTCTGGGTTTTTTGTTTTGGTTTGGGGTTTTTTGGGGTTTTTTTTTTGTTTGTTTGGAGATTGAGCATTATTTTAGATGGTTGGTTTGATTTTTAAGAAAGCAAGAAGGAAAAAAAGACCTGCAGATGAAAGATCACTTGTTTTTCATGCAGCAAAGGCATGGAGAAATGAATATATTCCAGATGGTATTCCAATGGTGTCAATGCTGGTATGTCTGTAAGTAAAGGTAACTGACGTATCTGTCACGTCTGCAAAAAAGTACTCTTAAGCTGAGTTTTCCGGGAAAGAATCATTTGTTTTAGCAACACCTGAAAACTGAACCTTTCTGGCCTATTTGTTTTCCTGCTTCCATTTCAGTTCTCTAAACATGTGCTTTGGAGGAAATTAGTGTTAAAAAGGGTAGAAGTCAATCCTCCTTTTTCTGTTCAAGCCTGAGAAACAGTATTTACAAGTTAATTGATAGACTCAGTGATAGTTTTGCTTGACAGCAAGAATGTTTCAAAATTTTTTATTTTCTGGGAAAAAAGTTCTCAAGACAATGGAAACTAAAAATATAGATAAAAATCTAATTCTATGTAATTAAGCTTCGTGTTGACTTGTTTCTTTTTATGATCGTATTTTGATTTACTGCTGTTTCTTTTTGTTGGACAGTTCCCTTTTTATTACTGTCATTTTTCTGGAAAATTAAATAATTATTTCAGAGATATTTTTTGAATAGTAGTGATACCATTAAAGATACTTTGATCTGTACTGAGCAAGTGTGCCATCTGGTGTCTACATGGCAGTCCTTACCTTTATTTGAAATTATTTTATGTCTATGTGGTGCCATCAATTGAACATTTCTCCTACCTTTTAACAAAGCAAAGGGAGTCAAAAGGATTTTTTTCTGCAACTGGTTTCATCATAACCTTTTCATTGACAAAGGAAGTTTGTAATCTAACTTTTCATGAGGAATGGATGATGTCATGAATTTAAAATTGCTGTCTTGGCAAGGGCAAAATGGTCATGGTTAATGTAGAACAGGATAGAGAACACATTATCTGTGCAGTTTCTACCTGTGTGGCTTTTTTCACAGGCTTTTGTGGTTTGTTTTATCTATGCTATTTATAGTGCACTGATTTCATTATGTCACTTTTTTGGTATATTGAAAGTTTCCCCAATTTTGTTTTCTGAGAGTATAGTTTGATAAAAGGAAATACTGTGAAAGTATATCATTAATGTTAGTGTGTCAACTACAACTTGACACAAGATAGACATGAAAATGTCTGAAGAATTTAGACAGGATCCAGAATTAAAACATGGGTGTTAGCTTATAGTGATCCTCTCCGTTGTGCATTTCAGCATGTGCAAAAGACAACTATATGTCTTTTTCAAGTAGTCACTGTAGCCACAGGTCTGTCAAGGAAACATAAATAATTATGTGCTGTTTATTTCTGACAAGAAATGTGAAGTTTATAGATCTCCAAAAATCAAAGCATCTTAAGTTCTTCACATTTTGCTGTCTTAAAATTACAACAAACACAAAACAACTGCTACAGATGTTCTGCAGAGAAAAGAAATTACTATAGGACCAGGTGTTTTGAAAATTAAGTGTGTCTTAAATGTCATTGAAGTCTAACCCCTCCTACGTTTATAGTTTCTTTCTCAGGGAATGTTTTGAAAGCTCCATTGATCTTCTGAAAAACAGTGACACAGGAGATCAAATCCATATCCCATGCTAGTTCACTTCATGTGGAGTGGACTTGAACCCTTGCCACTGACCAAAGTTGCTTTCAGTATTTCGTATTCTTTTCCATGTATTGTTAACGTTGTTAACTCCTCTGTATCTTCTTTTGAAAAAAAAAGGAATTAAATAGATCACCGTATACACTTCTATCCTCTAGGATCACTTCAGAAAAAAGTTCATGACGAGCATATACTTCTGACTTTTGGGAATCACCTCTCCTGTTTTGGTTGGTTTGCAGGTTCTGGATCAGTCATGTTGGGTTTTTTCTTCCAACTGGCAAAGCAAAAGTACTCTGAGGGAACATTTTGCCTTTTATTGCTGTCTTTGGATGAACTGGTTCAAATCATAAACAGTGAATTATAATAGTGAGGTTTGGTGACAACCATAGTGATTTTGGGTCATGTGGGCACCTGTTCTGTCTTGTTCACCATTGTGCTTTCCCACCTGGAAGCTCACATATCAGCTTGTTGCATCTGTTAGTGATGGCAAACAGACTGTTTCCTTTGCAGCTTTGCTTTGCTGCTTTGTTTCCTTTTGCAAACAGTCTGTTTCCTTTCAAAGACTATAGGGTTCATCCTAGGCTTTATTTGTTCTTTACAGATGTCTTTCATTTCTGTCATGCACGGAATTTATTTTTCTGAGAATATTCAAAATCTAATCTTCATTTTATGTGTTTTATATTGTTGTCCAGTTGCTTATGAACAAAAATACAAAATGTAAGCATTTGCTTCTAGATTTTCCAAGTTCAAAATGAAGACTCCCATTTCAGGCTTTCTTCTCCTGCTATCGGGTTTGAACCAGTTGATCACATTTTCCTCAGCATATTTTCATTCCATTTTGGACATTGTTTTTTTAATACTCTGATTTTTTTAAAGTGTCTTGAGTTCACCATTTCCTCTCTGGCATCACCCCATATCCCTCATTCATTTGATGTATGTCAGATTGTATCATTTATTACTTCATCACTCATTATTAATTTATTGTGTTGGTATTCTATTTTTTAGCCATTTAAGTCCTGACTCTTTTAATACCCTATTCCAGTATGCAAGTTCCCACTCTTAATGGCAGAATCCTGCACAGCATAGATGGATAATTTTGTGACACAAAACATGATGGCTGAAAGAAACCAATTACTTAGCTTTCCCTTAACTGTGGAAGGATATGCTATTTTTTCTTTTTTTTCCCCCTAACATTCTTTCTTAATTGTGTTTTATTACTTGCATTGTTATAAAATGATATGTATTTTATGGGATATTGTTGTAACTGTCAATTTAGATCATTACAAATTAGATTAGATAGGAACAATCCAATGTTGGGTGTTTTTCTACGTCTCTTTCTTTCCAGATTTGATTGCTTGCATGTGATGCTCACCACTGCTTCTCTCTAGGGACTCTTGTAATGTTTTTTGTGAATTTTTAAAACAATAACCAAGAGAGGTTGGATTTTCTCTTTTCCAGCTATTAAATGAAAAACCAGAAGTTAATGAAATAACTGAAATAAGTGAAATGGGGTATGCCTTAATACTGTGGAATGGTTCTCGAAACCTCTACAGATAGTAAGCTTTGAAGTAAAAGACAAAAAAGGACATTGTTAATCTTAAGGTTTCATTTATTCAGGGCATTGCTCTTTTCAGAGGATGGGCATTAAAATTGCTACAAAGGGTAAATCTTTGGTAAGATATTCTTGGAAAAGATGGCTTACTTTCATCTTGGTGATTTCATTGAATCAAACAGCTCAGTTTCTTTACCCAAGGAACATAATCTTACAGGATTTTAAAGAGTTTAATTAGCAGTTTATTTGATGAGGTGTGTCTCAAAATGTTATCCTAGAAAAGACTAATAAGAAGAATTTAATCTATTTTATCTTTTGCAATTTTTAACTTTTTTTATCAAAGGTGTTTCCTTTGTTCTTGTTTAAAAATAATTCTATTTTATGCTGGCACTGAATTTTTATTCAGTGACCTTTCTTAGACTGCTCAGATTACTTTAGGATGTATTGCTAATGAAATAAGGTACTATTTTGCTCTTTCAGTTCAGTTACGTTCTTTTTGATGCAGCAGCTAGGTGTTTGGACTGTTTATTTCAAATAATTATAGCTTTTAACTTGATTTCCTAATGAAAATAAGTTAGTCACTTGCCTATTACTATAGTAACATTGCCTTTAGTAATTGGTAGACACATTATTGCAGTATTTGATTGAGAGTATGCCTAAGGTAATTAAGTGTTGGAGTATTTTTAGAGCATCTGAATGGCAAGGGTGAGGTCTGAGTATGGGAAAGGTTCTCACTTTAGTTGGGGAACACGCGGAGAACTCCAGGATATGTTGGGAGGTGTAGTTTGAAGGCACTAGAGAAGGGGAGGAATAAAAATATTGTGGTATAATATCAGGAGGCCAAATTTTATTAATTCAACTGGCTTTTTTGTGAATTCATTCCTTTATTTGTATTATTTTGCTGCCATAATTGTGAGATGAATGAAATGAAAAATAGAGTCTGCACTTGTTATGATCTTGGCCTGTCTGTCTGAGGATTTGGGGCAGTTAAGGTTATATAAAATCAGCCCCTAGCTATAGGCATCTAATTTTAAATCTTCAGTTGCCTGTGTAATAACTGAAATGGTGATTCCACTCTGATGCTGTGGGCTTCAAAGTTCAGGGCTAGAGTCTTACTGTTCTAGTAGCAGAGAAGAGTAGCAGGGAAGTGTCTGAGCACATCACACGCTTTGCCCTTACTGTAGTGCCCACTGAATGAATTCCAAAGCTGTGTAAGTACAGAATTTAGGATGAGACACAACCAAAGACTTGCCAGTCAACAGTCATTAAATGTTAACATTTGAAATAATTTTTAGCAGAAATCTTTTATTTCTACGGGAAGAAAATTTTATAGTTACATACTTTTGAACCATTTTACAATGTTCAGTATTTTTTGAAATTATTATTCTTATTCTGAAGTGTCACCTTGTCACAGTTGGCATGTTGTATCTCTCTGATCCACACCTTGCTCTGTTTTGATCTGGACTGAGTTGTGCATCCCAAATGGTGGAAGTTTTGCAGCATTTCTACCTTCTGCAGTAAAATAAAAAAGCTGCTGGGATAGCACTGACATTAATTGGGATTTTGCTTGAGTGCTGATAACATGGCTTTGCTTTCCCTACTTACTCTTTGAATACTTTGAAATTTTTTGTGACATTTTGAAATTTCACAAAACTGTCTTGCTCCATTTTATGATATAGGGAAATCCTCAGTTGAAGGTATCTCTGTAGTATTGAATTTCCAGGTATTTTGATTTTTAAAAATCGGTCTTTATGGGCATTTTTTACTGGATTAACATCATAAGTTTTGAATACAAATTCATCTCAGTTGTAATATATGCTATTTAATAGTAAGGTTACTTCAGCTACTTTTAAATAACAAATCTTAAATTGTTTATGGCAAGTACATGCAGCACTAATATTTTATATTTATAATCTCTGATGTTTTCATTCTGAGTCTCCTAATGACAGAAATTATTCAAAGCAATGTAAAACACAGTACTTTGAGGCAAACAGCAATGAATAATATTGAACAAAGTAATCCAGATTTGCCTGATTCTTTTCTGTTAACCTGTAAGGTAACTTTTGTGACAACATATGTAAAATTACGAATGTCAAATTACTGGAGGACTATTGCTGAAAATCAGAGAATATTCAATTTTCAGTTGTTAATTTGATCTTATTTTTCATGTTGATTGCCGGCAATAGTAAAATGATCTGAGCAGAAGCACTGAAAATATTTTTAACTATGGAGGTCCACTTGGAAAAAAACCCATAAAATTTTAAAGTGTATAAAATATCTTACAAATATGTGTGCTAAAGATATTGATTTTAATGTCGATTTTCTAGTGATTATTGAGAAAACTCAAGTATGTTTGAAGGTTTAGAAAGGTAATGAAAGCATGCTGAAAGTATGAGACATTCCTGGTCATATACATCACACGTTATATAGCAGACAGGTGAAAAGCAGCATTTTCGTGGCAAAAATGACTAAATTATAAATAAACTTTTTATCTCCGTTTTGCTGAAGGTTAAGTATGCTTCATTGCTCCTTAAAATGGAGTTAATAACTTGTAATACTTTCTATTTAGAGTTAAAAGTAATGTCATTGTTACCTAGATTTCCAAATTGTATATCGATTTTCAAGATAGCATTACTCTGATGGTGCAAGGCATACGTTCTTTGTCTCTTGCTACTTAAGCATGAGGAGTGAGGACCCTAATGCTGCCTTTGTTGGTATGTATGCACCATTATACCTACTTCTTTATAATCTTTACACAGCTGCATTCAGGAAGGTCTCCAGAGCTTAAAATGGTCAAAGTTTGTGAATGTTCTTAGGACTAATTCCAGAGGCTGGAAGTAGTGAAATTGGCAGTTAGTGTGCTGGTGTCTGATCAAACTTTTTTTTCTAGTTTTAATTTGCAGTGACCTTGAGCTGTGTAACATGTAGTTGGCAGGTAGCTCATATTACATTGATACCTCTGATACTACATGGATAAATTCAGTTTTGTGTCGTAAATATTTTTTTTTCCGAATTTTGGCACTACTGTGTGGCGTGTGGAATGTAGAACGCCTCAATTACTAAATCTGGTAAATATTGATATGTATTAAGTAGATAACGTTTTTCATTTTATAATAAATCACCCTTAAGGAAATGTGAAAGAGGATCCTAGTGGCAATTGAAGTATTCTAAAGAGCCATGAAATAGACTAGCACTTTCCATTCTACTACCTTCATTACTACTATGGTGTTAAATCTTGTCTAAAACAGGAGAATCTTCCCAAGCAGAATATTATTAACATGCACACATCAAAGTCTGTGTAAGTATAAAGGCATAGATGTGTTGAACTGGCAGGTTTATTTGCAATGTAGCAGTGTTTAAATCTGTAAAACAGTTCAACATAGAGAACTGTCTTTAATTTGAAGCTAGTATAAATCACCTTCAAAGAGGAGCCAAACAGGAGAAACATTATATTGTTAGTTTCTTTGGAACTGAGTTTATGACTGCTTGTGCTTCTAAACTGGTCTAAGATTTTTTTGATGAGCTGATTCTTACTTTTTCTGAAGTGAACACCAGCTGCTTCAAAAAAAAGGTTTAAGAAACCATAAAGTAGGCCATGCTTTTCTTGATCATGATAAATTACTTCCTAATATGGTGATTTTCTCCCATAAAAACAAGCATTTTCTTAGTTTTTTTATGTATTTTTGTTATTAGTGTCTGTGTGTCAGACATCTTGGGTTACTGGAACAATCTCTGATGTTTTTTATTTCCTTCCACATCTGTTCCAATATACTTTCATTTTTAAACATTTTTAAAAAAGGGAGGAGTGATATTGTCAGCTTTTGGCAGTTATATAACACAGGCAGGTTAATAATGCTGCTGTTTCAAATATAAAGTGTAGTGATTGAACCTGAACTCATGCAAGCTGTATGTAGTAACTTAAAAGGTGCTTGCAAATCTTTGGTGCTCGCTGTTAAAGTCTATGGATACTCCTTGTCTTCTGTGCTGGTCTTTATACTTTTTTGGCCAACTGCAATACTGAAAAAATTTCCAGTTTTTGTGTAGACTCATCAGAAACATCTGTTGTGTACCAGTCATATGTTGGTATGTGCTAAAGCTTTATGAGCATTTGCTTTATACCATTTATACTAAGCTTCAGTGTGAAAGTTTTAATTCTTGTTACTCCTCAAAATCTCTAAGTTTTGTGTTTCTGTTTTGCTGAAGTTCTTTAATTTTTTTTAAAAATCTTATCACTTGGCTTATAAATAGACTACATTTTAATGCTCAATTAGTTTATTTTAATACACTGTTCATACCAGTTTTCAAATTACTAGTTTTGGAAAGTTTGTGCAAAGTCTGTAAGAGATCTGTAATTCTAGTGACAGTCTTTTTAAGATTTAACATGCTCAAGTGTTTATATTTACTTTCTGGCTAGCTCTGTAGATCTTTACTCAGAATGTGGAGCTATTGTCCTAATACTCATTAGTGTAGTTGTCTGGCAGTGGTTCTGTAGGTAATGCTTTAAATTGTTTCCTGAGATGTTTTTCTTGTTAGGTATAATACATAAATAGCAAAACCATTCTGTTACCTAACACTGAATTTTAAATATATTCTCTTCTAGAGAACTAGAGGACGAAAACGAAGCTTTGTGCCTGAAGAAGAAAAACCTGAGGTTGGAATACAGTGTTTTGTTTGTTTGTTTGTTTTTTTCAAGAGTTTCACAAAAAATTAAACTTTGGGCTGAAGTATTGCTTTCCATGCCATAACTGAAAATATTTGCTTTCCTTCCTTCTTTTCCCCCTATTCCTTTCTTTTTGCCTTCTGCTGTGACAGGAGCGCATTCCCAGAGAAAGAAGGCAACGGCAGTCTGTGCTGCAAAAGAAGCCCAAGTCAGAGGATTTAAGGACTGAGTGTGCTACCTGCAAAGGCACTGGAGACAATGAAAATCTAGTGAGGTAGGTTTGATGCTGTGACCTTATGAGGAGTTACAGTCCCATCTTTGTCACTTTGTTGTGATTAAAATGAAGAAAATGAACTTTTTGAAAACACAGTAAATTTGCTCCCCTTATTTAGGGGTAACATTACATCCAAAATACTGATTCAATTCACTTATTGATCTGCCAAAAAATTTATATTTTAAATAACTAAGATAATCTGTTTTTCTAACACAGGAGAATTAATTTACTCTCATCAGGGTGAATTGTCAATATTTTAGAGCAGGTCAGAAAGATAAACCAACATTTTAATGATATTAAATCTACATGAACATCCTAAAAGTAATTAAATTAAAATAATCAACAATTTTATGAGCTGAAATGTGGATTATGAAGAATTTATGTTTTTAAAAAGGTATTAATAGTACCTCCATTAATGCAGATCATGAAAGGTTTAGATAATCAGGTTTCTTATCTGAAACAGAAATTAAAAAAAGACCATTGAATGATGTTTTAGTAGGTGCAGAAATCTAATTAAAGTGTAGAATAGCTGCTATTAAATTGCTACCACAACTTCTGTGGATTTTAACTTCATAGCTGTCATTGTAGCCTCTTTGCAAAGCTGTAAAAACTGTTCACAATTCTTGAAAAAAGAATCATGGACCTTATAAATTAGAAGGTGGATTTTAATTGAATCTGCAGAGATTTCATTATAACGATCTTATAAGTTCAGATTTAAAAAGTGTGTTGTATTTAGGTCCTGTATGCCTCAATGGGATTTTTCTAGACAAGCTCTTCTCTTTAGGTCAGATAAAATTGTTGCTTTTAACTGGAAGTACTCCAAAATAAGTATTGTAGTTTATTTCTGGGAGTCAGAGTTGTGAGAAAGGTCAGAATCACTGATGACATAGGCAAGCAATGCATAGCTTTATAATCAGGATGTGTCACAGGTGCCTTGTACATGCTCAGAGTTGCTGGTTTTAGCAACAACCACTGCATATGATTTACCATAGAAGTTGGAAAAATTTCAAGGTTGTGTACCAGAATGTAACTGTATTTCCAAATTGGAGGCAGAGTGCCTGTACAAGCTGATCAGTAACTGTGTGGCTCTCATATATACAGTACTACTGCTGGGTAATCTTAGATCCTGCTCAGAACCAGACTGAAACAGAGGGGGGTGTTACAGGGATTGCTCATGCAGTTACACTGATGAGGGCTGGTGGCAGCAGGTTTTTATCTGCCCATGACAAGATAAAGGGCTTTCTTAAGCCCTATAGTTTACAAGAAATGAAAAGTTACAGGAAAACCTTTTTTTTTTGTGGCAAGGAATCCTGGTAAAACAGGTACTATATTTTGCTGTGAAAAAGGCAGGGAATTAGTTTTTTTCTTCAGGCTTTTTCTAGAAATGTTAAAAATACCGCATTGGAGGACATAAAGGATAAGATGAGAAAATGCCATGAGGAGCTATATATTTAAGTTTCAATTAAAAAAATAATAGTAGAAAATTACTGTTATGTCTTGTTTACTGCAGGAAAATATTTTAACAGTAATTTAGATGCGCCAAAAATAAATGCATTACTTGTCAAAATTTAACAGGTTCTCTTAAAAATCACCCTCATAATTAGGTCAAGAAACTGAACAGTACTTCTCATAGAAGGAGATTTTATGTTCCATTCCGTTGCTCATAATTCTCTGAAAATATTTTCTTAAATCTTCTTAATTTCCATATTAATTTTAAAAAAATATTTAAATTTAAAACTTGCTTTTCTTCAGATAATTCCTATAAACAGCTTCAACTTCGTCGAGTTTAGATTACCACTGCTTCTGAAGAGCTGTGGAGGCTTACTTTTGATAATTACTGAATTATATTAACTCTGCAGTCTTAAGGTGTAGGGGAGTGATCCACAGAGTATTGCGCAGAGAAAGTTTTCAGAAGCTTATTTTCTTCTTCATTGTCACAATGTGATAGGAGTGATGCTCTGCCTGCCCTGGTGCTTTTTCCTCCCTGTACCATCATGCAGGACTCCTTTGTGGTGGTAGAAACAGTGTAATAGATTTAAGATTAAGAAATTTAAGCAAGAAATGTTAAGGAGGGAAAGCAAAGTATTTTTTCAATATCTGTTTGTTTGGCACTATCTGTTAGTAAAGCCCAAAATTTCTCAGATCTTTATTATCATCTTTGGTCTTCACCAAAATTACTGGATTTGCTTTTTCCACTTTCCAACCCATCTGTAACTAAGAAAATGGGGGTTATGGTTATGTTATGCAAGAGATTTTTCTGAATATAAAGCTTCATCACTAAGTTAAACAGAAGCATGCAACTTGTGAACTGCAGATTTAAGGAATAATCTTGAAGGACCTTCTGTCTTTTCCTGCTGTGTGTTACTACAAACAGAGCTGGTTTCATGACTTGGACAATCTGCTTTTAAAAATTGCAGATTCTTCTAAAATTTAGTTGGCACTCATTCCAGAGCTGCTATCTGAGTAAGGATTGCATGAAGATAAGCAATTTTTTCATATTTCAAATAATGCAGCAGAAATTTATAATTTATAATAATAATTCATTTAGCAATGAATCTAGACCAAAAGCATGTAATGTAACTATATAATACTGTGGGAGTAATAGAAGGGTTTGTTTTAGCCTCCTTTTTAGGTGCTTCTGGGTAGCACTGGATGGCTAAGGGATTATTTGTTATATGCTCCATGGCTTTACTTAACATGTTATTCATATGGTTTAAAATCCAGAAACAACTATGGAAGGATTTTTCCATAAAAAGTACATTTCATTCTGATGAATTATAATGCTTTACTGACTGAATTATGCCTAAGTGACTATAGTGATAAAAATCAGGGTATCTTTAATTAAAGGCTCTTTTCTAAAACTTATTGACATGTTGCTTTTTTGGTTGTTTTGTCCATTAGAAAGGATCAATCTTTTAATACCTATGTGATGGCTTTTTTTTTCTTTTTTTAAAGAAATTACAGTGAATTTATTTTATAAATTCTTCTATATACATCTGTGTAAATGCTGTTGAGCTAAGTAAACCTGCAAATTTTACCTTTTACAAAAATAGTAATTCAAGATTTACAGATATAACAGTGAAAAGTTAGTTGAAACCATGGGCTCGAATGAGGCAAAGTTAGATCTCTAACTGTCATTATAAATAAGTGAGAAAACTATAGCTGTAATTAGAGAGAAGTGTGGATTTTGAGTATCTTTTTATTCAAATGACCTGTCATTGAGTTTTGAGAGAAATTGTAGTAAAAGATGGAGGACTTAAAATATTTTATATTTGACACATAGGTTTGATATGGGGCAGGCATGAAGACACAGCACTTTTTAAAAGGAGAGAAGAGTTAAAAGAGCTGTAATGTGTGCTTGAAACTAAAGTGTTGTGAAACCAGAGGGTACCTATAAAATTATACTGCTCAGTCTTAACCAATAATCAAATATTGGCAACGTTTGCTTGAAATTGAAGACATACATTGAAGTATGGAAGTTTCTAAAGCTCAATGTGAAAGATAAATTTTCTGAGAAACACAGAAAATAATTTTAAAGGTTCTATTTGTTTTTAGAGGTGACTTCTGCTGTTTGTTTCAGGTATTATGCTTTTCTTTTCATTTTGTGAATCTTTTGAAGTCATATATAGTTTAGACATTTAAAAGGTTTCCTGAGTGCTTAATTACAATCTTGCATGAATTGCTTAGAATGATAGATCTTGCAGAGGAATTGCTTTATTCGTAAGTACCTCCAGTTTTAATTGTTTTGTTTTTTTTTTTTCTTAATGAGGCCTTAATTCACTGATGCAAATAACTCCCCAATAGTTCTCTTTAGAAAACCACAATATTTAGTCAAAACATGGAGAAAGAAGTGTCTTTCAGGTGGCTCAATATGTAATAGAGAAAACCTCCCCTCCATATTGAAACACTGTGCAGACAAAGTGCTGCTAGCATAGTATTACTGTGCAATCTGCTTGGTAAAATAAAAAATTAAGATGAACTTAAGTAATTTTAATTTCTAGAACACTTTTTAAATGAAGAATCCACAAGCTAATCCAGTTTAAAAACTTTCAAGGGAGGACTTCACTTCTACAGAAGTGACCTCTTCTCAAAAAAAAATGCAATTTTCAACTGCTACTATTAAAAGAATTAAATACAGTATCTGTTGTTTGCTTTAAGATATGCTTGGGTGGTATTTTGGAATGTAGTGCATTAAATTGACATCTCAGTAGTAGATTTGAGAAAAGCAGAACAGAGTATCGTTCTTGAATGGGCCAAAATCAGATTAAAGAAATCTCTGAAAAACATTTGATTTCTTCATCCAACAATTTAGAGCAAGCATATTGTAAATTTTTTTGTAGTTTTGTGCGTTGAGTCTTTCTGCTGTATTGTCAGTTAAGTTAGAATTTTCCGTTTCATTTGTTTTACAGTAACTGGTGCAAACTTACAACTTCAGCATTACAGAGAGAGTAAAAAAGATGAAGGTCATGTGTTTGAAAGAATAGAGAATAGAATTTGTTGAAAACATAGATTTGAATGCTAGTTATAAAGTATTCAAAATCCACAAGTCTGCAAAGCAAATTATCAAGAATGTATATAGTATTTATTTTTAATGCATCTATTTACTAGGAAATAAGCTAAATGTAAAAGTAATTATTTTATCCATAATACTCTCTCACCTTTCAAGCAAGTCTAATGTGCTAAACATGCAGTCACTCTATCAAGGCAGACAGGGAAGGTGAGGAGTAGGAAAGGAGAAAGAAGAAAATATATGCAGTGTCATATTTATTAAACAAAAAAACTGTGGAGGAAAATTAACTACAAAGTTGGCTATAGTATGAGTTATCCAATCAGAAAATCTTTAAAAAGTGTACAACATCTGTAATTCTGGTGCTACAAATGTATGTATCAAGTTTAGGATGATAATTTGTACTGTATAAAAGATTGAATGCTTAACTGCACACAGTGGTCAGCTTTAATTCTGCCTTTGACAGAAAGTGTGTTCTAGGCAGTCTTTTTCGAATCCTCTGGAGATCATCTGCCCAAAAATGTCTCTCACCAGATTTCCTTAATTGTATTTGTCTTGTATAGGTTTATCTTCGCATTTTTTATTTCTTACATTTCCATGCAAAGGGGCATGCCAAACTTCAAGTTAAGGATTTCTTCCTTATATGTTCAGCTGTTAGTTTTGAATCTCTTCATGAGCTGAAGTTTATTCCAGAACAGTACATTAATTATTCATTACTTTACATGCACTGCAAGAAAATCATAGTGATTGAAAGTCTATTATTTACAGTAGAAGTTCAAGACCTCTAATGTAGGGATTAATCACAAGGAAAATGTTAGTTAAGCCACAATTTGCAGCAATCTTATGTGTTACATAGGATTACAAATGCATTATTTTATTGAAATTAACTAAGAGAATTTAAGGAAATATAACATTCAGTTGTGTATTCCTGGTATATAATTTACCAGGATTCATTCTGTGAGTTAACTTTTCTAATTGCTTGAGTTACCAGTTAGGTCATTTTTTGCGTATTGCCTTTTGAAAAGTGTTTCTTTAGCAGGATAGTACATATAATGACAAATGCACATTTTCTTCTGAGGAGTTTATTCAAACTGAATTTGCATTGCATTTTACAGTCTGTAAATTCATATGCCAGACATTGAAAAAAACCTGTAGGCATTGTGAAGCTCTCTTGCCAAGTGCCTAGAAATCAGGCATAGGTCTGATAATAAGACTTGTACTGCTATCATTCAGGGCTTCTCTAGAAGCAGATTGCTGGGTTTGTTTGGATTTGAGCTCTCCAGCTACCTGAAGCTGTTCATGCCTGGAACATTTGCAAGAAGTGCATGGCAGACCCTTGGGTTTTCTTTTAATTAGGCATCAGTCTATTTACCTGGTACCTAGTGGATTTCCTTAGTATGCTTGTCTATTATTTTCCTGAAATGAGACAGCAAAATGTGAATTGATGTTACCATTTTCCCTTGATTGTTTTGCTGCTTAACTCTTTGGGAAATTTAAACCATCTAAAGAATAAAAGCTCAGGTCTTTCATTATTGCTTTTGTGTTCCATCTCTGGTTTGTTTCTTGATACTGTGTAGTTTTGAAGGAGCTACCTTATGGGTAGTCTGTGTAGGAGTCACCCAAAACTGAAATTTTGGAGATATTGCCATGTTTAGAAGACTTGTTACCATTCAATTCTATTATCACAGTTAAGAAATTCAGGCTAGGAAATATACAGAAGACCATCTGATGTAATTTTTCTGTAAAGCTAAGCATTGAGCCTTTGTTTTGCAAAGGAGGGCAAAACTGCATGAGAAGTTATCTGGCCTACCATACTTACTGATCAAATTCAGGTACGAAATCATGCTAAGCATGATTCACCCCACATGCTCCACAAAGGGGTTTATTTGAATTTTGGGGGGTTATTTAATGACATTTCCTGTTAAGACACTGGAAAGAATACAGGAAAAATGGGTGTTTTTCTCTCTTCAGTGTTATGAAAATTCTAAAACCCTGTTGGAGCATTATTGTGATATTTGATGAGGTTTGTTGGTGTTCCTCTTACAAGTGAATAGGAGAGAGCGGTGTGATCATTCCCCAATTGTTTTTCTTTGCATTCTTTTCTGGGCTGTTTATTGATCTGCCAGTCAAACCTTCTTGAAGTTCATACTGGGCTTTAGTCTGTAGAAGCTTAGTGAACAGTAGAAGTTTATACTCTTCAAGTATAAGTGTAATTGTCCGAAGTTCTTAGTATTGATATTTGAAGTATGTTAATCCAAAAAGCTTCTATACCAGTGTCATGAACTTCAGAAATACATAACAAGATAACCACTTGTAAATAAGACAATCTTTCTACAGGGTTACTTTGTTTTCCACTAACAAAGAGTATTTTACCATTTTTTGTTATTGCACTTTTAATATACAGTTATCCTTTTTTCCCTTCAGTTACAGCTGCTCGATCAAGTCTTTGCTGCAATCATAGGTTTGTAAATCACAGCTTGAAACTATATATCGCAGTTATAATCTATTCCCCAGACAACTATGGATCTCAGGATTCATTTTTTATTTTTCTGCTTGCCCTAGGAAATAGATGTATCAGAGACCTTTGCTCCTGGTTTTTTGTGTTCTGTAACTACTAGGATTTATAATAATTCATAAAATGAAAAAAATACAATATAGAGATTCTTGACTATAAGTAATAAATGGCCTCTTTAGATAATGCAGTCAGAGAATGAGGTGTTTTTTTGGAAGATTAAAATTGTTTAATGATACAAGATGCAGATTTTGAAATGGCAGTTTGTGATGGAAGAGGGGAGACCCATGACAGAAAATTATTTCCTAGTCTGGTTACCAGTAATAGGATATGACTGCAAAAATATCTACCTGGATGAGGTCAGTAGCTTCTTATTTTTGTGGACATTCTTAAGATTTTTTTCTTGCATCAAATTGCATCAAATAATTCAATTCAGTTGGCATTTGAATGTGTCACTTACTCATTCATTCTAGCCAAACTGCTTCAGTCACTTTTAATGCAGTGAGCTTATCACATCTGAATATTTCACAGTGCAGCATACGCAGAAAACAAATGTCAAATTCATTAGCAATTCAGTTGTTTTGCGTTGTTAAACTGAACCATTGCTATAGAAACCACGAGACTGAAATTTATAGTTACAAAATTGATGGCATGAGAATTTTCATGTACAGGTAATAAATTGATGTGGTAGACCACGGTGGGAGACAATAACCATTTAAATGCTGTGTTGCAGCATCAGTTTTGAGTTGTCACAATAAAAGTGTTATGTGAGCATCTGTGCAGTCAAGTTTTCTGAGTTTCTGAGTTAAATATCTCCACAGAGCTGTAGTGTAAATATTGGACTATTTGAGTAGGAAATCTTGATATGCAAAAGAGTAATGCTTACTGTTCCACATGCCTTTTTTATAATTTTTGTTACTGCTGCCCAATACTTCAACAAGTCTTTGATCTGTAGTTAGGTAATCTGTGTGGGGTTTTGATAGTAGGTGACCTGCAGTTTGGGTGCAAAACTTCTTCTACACTATTCAAAACTAACTTTGTCTTGGAACAGTGTGAAAGTATGGGGTTTGTGTGTTTTGGGGTTTTGTGCATTAACAAAGAAGCCTGTATGTGAAAAGCAGATAGAGATACAGTGAGCTTAAGGATATTGAGTCACTTTTGTCAGCATTGATCAGAGTTATTCTTCACATTATTAATATGGCATACAATACCATTATATCGTATTAATTGCATTAATGGCAATAATTTCATTAATAAATCAATGGAGCACAGTTGCACACAATTTTTTTGCTAATTTGAGTGTAAATCAAGAATTTTACATATAGTAATATTCCCTGAGAGGCTGTAGATAATCTACATGTATTTGGCATATTATTGTTCTTTCTTGCTTAATTGTGCTGTAGGCTGACATTTTGCAAAGTTTCTTACTGGAGAACATATTTTTAAACAGTTAAAAAACGAAAAGAAATTAAAAAACCCCATTTAGATGTAAAGCTTCTTCAGCGTTAGAATATACTTGGCAAATATTTCTTTTTTGGCAGTGTAAACAACAAGGGAAGTCCAGTTTTAATATTGAACTTTATTTTGAAGTAGCTTCAAAATAATAATTTGCATGTAATAACATGTAAAAAGTTAATTTGAGAAATGTGACGTTAATATCAATCTTCTTACAAAATGTCTTTTTTTTTGGGAAAGGGAATAGAATTGTATGGTTTATTTCCTATACTTCAGCATGATTTTGATGTCCACTAGGTTTGGTCTACTTGTCTCACCATAGTTCCCTGCTAGCGTGGTCATTGAAATTACAGATGGAATAATCTAGACTAACATCTATTGATAAAGTGATAATTCTTCTGTATGCAAAATGTAGGAATTTGTAAAACAGAGTTATATATTTTTAATTTCTTGTTCTGCCTTGTTATTAGTTTTGTTCCTTTCTTTTGCATAATTTTTAATTTTTGTGGGTTTTTTTTTCAATTTTTGTTTTTTTCGTCTGTGCCGTATACAAGGTTGGAGTCAGGTATTGCTTTGCTTTCAGTTAGTAAAACTGAATCTCCTTTAAAACAGCTGAAACTATTACTTGCGCGTTGTGTAATTCCTTGACATTCTCATTTCAATGACCTTAAATTTTTGCATCTGATTTACTTCAAGCCTTTTAAAATGCCAAAGAAAAGATTATGTATTAAGAAAGGAATTCAGTATCACTGAATATTCCAGGTAGGACTTCATGACTCATAGCAATCTCATTCTTCTTCTTGAGATTTTTTCCTAAACATTTACCTTTGAATGCTTTTTAAAATTCTTACCATTTGAAGAAATGTTTTTGGAATGTTGTCTTGTAGAAATGAGAACCAAGCAGTTTAAGAATTTTGTCATGCTGTCTTGAGTAAAGTTTTAAAATTACAGATAAATATTTCAGCCTATCACAGATTTCATACTGAAAAAAGCCTAAAAATTCACTTAGTTCTGAGAAGAATGGATGTGGAAAGGATATGCAAAAAAAAAACAAAAGCAAAGCTTATGTTTTCTTCAGGAATATGAAAAAGCTCTTAGCAAAGCGTAATGTGTTTCTCTTTTCTTTTTCATATCACTGGCTGTAACCATGCAAAGGTCAAGCATAAATTAATGTGCAGTGCTATGATTAACTAGCTGGATTCATCCCCTTCCCTCCCTCTCCTTTCCTTACCCAATTGTCGGTTAAACTAAGTGTAGTGATGTTAGTGTACTGCATGTGCATGTACTGCTGAGGAACAGGAGCACTAAATCCCTCTAATTCTGACTTTGACATCTGACGTGATGATGTATTAGGAAAATAGGCAGTAAAGTGTAAACTGACATTAGAATATGGTGTAGTAACTGACTTTTACCAGTGCACATAAACAGAGTAATTATTCTAAATCATAGCATCACTTTCAGATGGATAACCACTAAAATCACTGCACTGTGGTTTCCTGAAAATGCCACAATCCTTCAACTGCCAAATTAAGCCCAGGGAGAACAACCATTGGTAGTGCCTGCACAGTTATGTAGAGGGATGAGCCCTGAACCAAATGAAAAGATGTTCTGGAAGAACAGTAACCTTTCCCATGATGTGCACATTTTCCATTACATTTCTGACACAAAATGCTGTGAAATGATTTAATGTTGACATTTTGTTTTGCTGACTTTGTCCTTTCTTATTAAAAAGAAACAAAAGTTAGGTTGGGAAAGTAGAGGGAGGGTGGCCAAGCATTTGAATTCTAATACAGAAATCTCTGCTTTAAAGACAAAACCAAAAGCACTCTAAATATACATTATACATTACTCTAAATGACATTAGATTATACAGATTTTGGGGGAAAAGAAATAGTCATATCTCCAGCATCCATATAGAACACCTTGATCTGTGAGGTTAATTTATGTTGTTGCTTTGCAGCAATTACATACCAAGTATGCTAATTCAGTAAAGTGTACTTTCTAATTAACAATCACAGAAATCTTACACATCAGCTACATAACACAGCACATGCAGTACACTTCTTTCTGCTTGTCATTTTTGATGTATATTGCTAGAAGTGATTGTAGAAGGGAGCAAACCATGAGCAGACATAATACAATGAAAGGTCAACACTTGTCACTTGGAAAAGGATACAGTTTTATTGAGTGAGGAAACACAAAGCGGTTCTGCATTCATGCTGTACAGGAGCTTGTCTGCATCTCAAGTAATACATGTAAGAACACTTGGACAGAAGAATTACTTGTCTAAAGTGTGGTTCATGCATCCTTTGGCAGCTTTCTGTTTTGTGTTTCAGAACTGATGAAAAACCTTGCTTGTTTCTAGCACAGTATACAATTTTATCTTTGAAAAACACAGATTTTGCTTTTGTTTTCTTAAGGATGTCTGAAGTTTTCTTGGCAACTCATTTATTTTCTCTCATCCAATTTCAATGTGTTGGAAGATGGTTCTTGTCATTGAAAGTTACTCTGTTTCCATGAGGGGGAATCTAAATATAAATATTTTTTTTGCAGTCACTGAAAATGAACAGAATTTTGGTTATACAGTACCTTAGTCGAAAGAAAATATGTATGTTTTCTGTCACATTATTAAATGGTTAACAAAAAGGCATGCTGACTTTGACAAATTCAAAATAGTCTTAACTTCCAGGAAGAGAACCTCACTTTATTGTAATTTAAATATTTGTAACTAAAAGTGAAACACTAGCAACTAACTCTCTCCTTTTCCTGAAAACTAATGCATACACTTGGATTTTGAAAGTAGGGGATGTCTTGGCAAAACTGTGTGGCATCTGATAGCGCTTCAGGACTTTATAGAAGCTTCAGGATCCTACATATGCTAAACCAGTTTTGAGGAGGTATTTTTGATTTTGTTTTTGAGAGGAAGCCAAAATGGTTGTGATAGCCAAAGGTGAAAATGATACCAATACTAAAAAGTTGAAGCATCACTCAGTTTTAGCGTCAGAAGATAGAAGTAAAAACAAATATAATTCAGTGATAGTAGTAGACTGCTAGTTAATTATTAAATCCTAAAATATATTGTTATAATAAAGACTAAAATAATTGCAAAAGTCCTAATGGCAGAAAGCTAAACAATAGAATTTGTTGGTGTTTATTTGACCATAATATGTAAACAATAATTTCAGAACTGTTTCGTACAAAGGACTATTAAAAATGAAATAGATGTTATGAAATTGTTCTGGCAGCCTTTAGCTGTTTGCTAACGATTTAATGCAGCAATAAAAGCTAGCAATAGCAGCACCAAAATTGCTTAGCAGAAAGTTGATTATAATTTGGTAAGAAAATATTGTATGGATTAAAGTGCTCACTTCAGTGTAAACTGTGGACAGAGTTTATCCTTGGGTTTAAAAATCTCATAAATTTGAATAGCTTTTTAAAGTGTTCTTGTTAGTAAAAGTCAGAGACAAATTATGCCTTGTGCTGATGTTGCTGCCTAGGGAAATAGAGGAGAGGAGTTAAATTTTTTATTCTGTAAGTATTCCTGTATTAAGCCTTCCCAGATCTTAAAATGGAAGTTTCTTTGGACTTTGCGATACAGACTTCTTATTTAGGTATTCCCATCTCAGTTCAACATTCCATGTGAATAAAACATAAAAGCTAATGGATGGGACTCATGGCTGTATTTTTGCATCTGACTGAGAGCATGCTCATTAGGACAACCAAGTATAAGCACAGACTTCTGGTTTATGCCTGGAGAAAGGCAAATAAAATAAACAAAAGTTTAATCTCTAAACCGTCTTTATGAAATTGCAAAATCCTCTTTATGAAATTGCAAAATCCATGGTAATAATTAATTTGATTCTCATTTGCTTTGTAGAGCTATTTCTGAGGAAGCAAAATCTTTATGCATTTCTGAATCGTGTGTCATTTAACTTGTATAGAAACTCTGACTACACAAAGAGGTTTGTGGAAGAATTTTCTGGAGGTGAAGAGTACTTTATAAATGCTTATTGAACTTGACACTAAGTAGATGGAACAGAAAATACAACTGCTTTATTTGGCAGGAATCTGTGCAAGTCCATAGAAATTTTTATTTGAGAACCTCAACTGATTTTGAGACATTTAGGAGATTTAAATTATATTTCTATTTAAATTATTTATATTTCTTAAAGTATTTTGAGAAAAAGGTGGATATATGAAAATGCTGCCTAAGACAGAGCTTCTAGGAAACTGAGAAAAGGAGGCAAGAAAAAGAAGGACTATGTAGGCAGAGAGTAAATGAGTAATGAATAGAGGACAAACCAGTTTGCAGATTCTGTAAACCTTGAAATAGTGAACAAAGATCTGAAATTTCACATGAAAGCTAGAAGAGATCCACTTCAGATCCTGCTGGAGACAGCTTCCCGGCAGCACAAATTCTGTGTTACCGTTTCATGATGTAAGAATTGAGAAGAGAAGAAGTTAAGTTATTTGAGAATGGTGCAAAATGTGGCAAAAAAATCAGCCTTGAAATAGAACAGTTAAATTTTGAAGATGTTGTGAAGCAATAATAAACAGGATTCAGTTACAGCATGAAAATTAGTGACAAGGATAACCTTATTTGTTGAGCTATTTCCTTCAGGATTGAAGACCATTTCTTAATAAATGACAGGAGAAGAGAGGAACTTTAAAATTTTTTTTTCCCTTGAAACTTCAACTGCCACAGTGTATGAGTTTATGGAGAGTTGTTAAGAAAAGCACTTGAAAAAATATTTAAAATGTCCTCCTTTGAAAGAAAATGTAATAGCTACTAAGAAATTAAGTTTGAGTAAAATCAGTAGTGCTGGCTTTAGTAGTCTAATTGAGTGATGAGAACGGTCATATTTATTTGAAGTTTCTCTATATTTTGGAGAGAATGTGTAAGTACAGGTATATAAAACTGCAAAAGCAGCAGTTTAATGTGTGAAAATGCAGAGCAGATGAAAAGAGTCAAAATAGAAGTGCTACTTTGTTATAGTAAAAATTGTTTAAATTTACATTAAAACAGCCTGTCTGCTGATATGTACTGACAATTCTTTTAATAACACTTGCTGTGAAAAAGAGATAAGAAAACCAGTGGGCTTTTAAAACTCTAGTGGTAATCTCAGTTTTTTCACAATAAAGAACAATAAGTAAATGGCAGGACAGGACTTTAATTTTCTTTAATTTTGAAAGGTTTTCTAAATAATTTCTACTTTTATTAAAAACAGAATTACAGAATGCTTGAGATTGGAAAAGACGTAGAGCTGGTCTAGTCCGAGCCCCTTAAATCAAAACAAGTCAGATAGAGCATGTTACTCAGGGCATTGTCTGGTTGGGTTTTGAATATCTCCAAGGATGGAGTCTCTGCAACCACTCTGGACAGCTTTTTCTGTTGCTTGTTCGTCCTCAGAGTGAAAAAAGAAAAAATATTCTTATATTCAACAATCTCCTTTATTTCGGTTTTTACCTGTTGGCTCTTGGCCTTTCACTAGGCACTACTAAGAAGTTTGGCTCTCTTTGCTTCCCCTTACAGGTATTTACACACTGAGAAGATTCTCAGTGAACCTTCTCTTCTCCAGACTAAATAATTTCCAGCCTTAGCCTATTTTTGTATGACGGATACTCCAGCCAGTCATCTTCATAGTCCTTTTGTTGGACTTACTCCAGTATCTCCATTGTTTTTTGTTCTGGGGAGCCCAGAATTGGATGCAGTTCTTGGTGTGGTTCCACCAATGCTGAGTCAAAAGAAAAAGTATATTTATTGCTCTTAAAAGTAAATAATTAAAAAAAATATTTATTCTATTGTAAATAACAGGTAAAATTTAGTTTATTATAAAAGAAACATTTTCCTGTAGTCAGTATAGTGAATAATTAAGAACACTAATGAAGAACAGTAGTAATTTTGCTTATTAAATTCGTGTTTTGGGAAAGTCTTGTCATAGCTGTAGTTTGTAGTTGTAGTTTATAAGGTGAATTCATCAAGCAACATTCTTGAGAATTACCAGTGCTGAGGCTTACAGTTTTCCACTGAAACTTACATGTTAGTGCGAGGTTCCACTATGTAAATTCAGGTAAGACATCCACAGTTCTAATCCTTTCCTAAGCTCTCTTTGAAAAGTGTATTTTTAAATGCATTTCTAAATTCACCAAATTGAAATACCACCCCAACAATACCTTTCAGGGGTCACCTGTCAAATTGCATTAAGAACTGTATCATCTAACCTGAGATACCTAAAGACTCACACAACTCAACTGTAAATGGTTTCTTTGCCAATTCTGCCAACCCCAGAAAATAATAAATAATGTCATAGCTAAAAAGGCGTTAGAAGTGCGAGGAGGGAAAATCTAGTAGTGTTGTACTAGGAGGATGAGGTCCTTTGTGAGGGATGGAGAACATGAGGGCAGGAGGATTGTCAGCCTTTAAGTTACCCTTTGCATTCATTGTGGCAGATACTGGAGTACCCCACAGAGTAGAGTAGTGGGTGCAGTTTTTACACATGCTAAGAGTTAAGATTTCCACACTCTTAATTCCAGACAAAACTGGGAATACAGGAGCTGTCTTTCTGTGGAGTGATGGAAGAGTACTAAAGCAGAGTTTTTTCTTCTATAGATCCTAGTTTCTTGGAGACCTGATCTGAACATTTTGTGCCATTGATTTCTAATCTGCACCAAAACTATTGTGGCATCTTTTTCATACTGTAGGTGGAAGCTTGTATCTCTGTATAGGCTTTTGATAAGTGTGTCTGTATGTGCTCACATGAATCTCTGTTTGAAGTAGTCAGTGTAAGTGTTAGCAAACATGTTAGGCACATCCTCTGTTCCTGTTTACTGTCATTTCATAGAAGCATAGAATGGCCTGAGTTAGAAGGGACCCACAAGGATCATAAAAATCCTGCTCCTGGTCCTGCACAGGGCAGCCCCAAGAGTCACACCATGTGTCTGAGAGCATTGTCCAAATGCTTCTGGAACTCTGTCAGCCTTGATGCTGTGGCCACTTCCCTGGGCAAGTTCTTCCAGTGCTCAGCCACCTTCTGGATGTAGAACCTTTGTCTAATATCCTGTCTAAATCTCCCCTGATGCAACTTCAGGCCATTCCCTTGGGTCCTGTCACTGGTCACCCAGAGAAGAGATCAGTGCCTGCCCCTCCTGTTCCCCTCTTGAGGAAGTTGTGACTGCAATGAGGTCTCACCTCTGTCTCCTCCAGGCTGAACAGACCAAGTGACCTCAGGCACTGCTCATTTGGCTTCTCCTCAAGGCCCTTCACCTCTTTGCTGCCCCTCCTTTGGATTCTTACAGCTTTATATCTTTCTTACAGTATGGTTCTTCACTTAAGAAATCCACTATATTAGCTTGTATTGGTCCATGTGATTTCTGGGTATCATTAACAGTATATGTTTGCATCTTGTGGGAAACAAAAACATGGATTATGCTTACAGTATATAATAATTATTAGTTAAGCTGTTTGTCTGCTTACTATAGAGAACTCAGAAAGTTTTAGTTTAAAAGACTTCTAGGTTGAAAAGTTTGAAATACTTTTATTTTGAAACTCCATTTAATATTACAGTAGTTTCACGAATACAAGCCGCACGGATTATAAGCCGCACCCCCGGTGCCTCGACAATGTTGCTGTCTTTGTCAATAGATAAGCCGCACCCCGAATATTAGCCGCACTTTCGTTCATAGCGAGAATCCGTGCGCAGCTTTCACAAATTGGCCAATTAGTAACAGGATAGTGGCATAGCGGGCTTTACTGGCTCGGGGCGGGGCCAGGAAGGCTCGGCCCGCTCATGGTTGCCGACGGGGCCGGGTGGCCCAGCTCAGCGCCACGGCTCGGCGGGGCTGGCCGGGTGGTGCTGCCGCCGCCGCCGGGCTCGCTGGCCCCCCTCTCCCGTCAGCACCGCCCCGCTGCCGCGTTCGCTAGCCCCGCCGGCGGGCTTGCCGGCCGCGCCGCGCCGCGTTCGCTAGCCCTGCCGCCGGGCTCGCCGGCCGCACCGCGTTCGCTAGCCCCGCTGGCGGGCTGCCGCCGCCGGGCTCGCCGGCCGCCCCCTCCCATCTGCACCGCCGCCGCGTTTCCTCGCCCTGGCCGGCACTGCAGGCCCCCGCACCGCCGGGCTCCCCCACGCTGCTGGCCCCGATTCTGCTGGGCTTCCCCCGCTGCCAGGCAGCCCCACCCGTCGGCCTTCCTGCTTCTGCCATGCTCCCCTGCACTGCTAGCCCCAGTTCTCCCGGGCTCCCCCGCCCTGCTGGCCCGGGCTCTGCCGCCCCCCTGCCCCGCCCTGCTGGCTCAGGCTCTGCCGCCCGCCCCCGACACTGCTGGCCCCGCCTCTGCCAGGCTTTCCCACCTCTGCCGGGGCCGGCCGGGCTCCAGCTTGGCTTGGGGCTGCCGCGGGCTCTCACTTCCGTGTTGGCAGCTTTTAGAATTTTGTTAATGTATTAGCCGCCCCGGAATATTGGCCGCACTTTCGGGTTTCCACCAAAATTTTGGTCAGATTGGTGCGGCTTGTATTCGTGAAATTACTGTATATGTACTTAATTCTATTTAAGTTTAATAAGACCTATTAAGTTCTTATTGTCTCATTGCCATTATAAAAATACCTTAACATTTCATTCAAAACTAGTTTCACTGTTTGATGAGATGCCTCAAAAAATTGCCATGCTTCCTCCATTTTTGCATTTAAATTTGTATTAAACCATATCTATGATTGCATAGTTAATTTTTTTTTGTTGTGAAAATTGATAAAATTCTGAAATTAAGCAGTACAGTATTTTCGGTATAGATTAATCCATGTTACAAATTTTTGAAATAGGCTTCCTCTGACAGTTACACATTCTGTCAGAGAAAAGTTCATGTGAACCTGATGGGTTTTATAAGTTAAAGTGATAAGGTTCAAAACATAACTTTAATCACCATAAACAAAATTTATGAGTTGACAATTAGCTTAATACATAAGTTTGATGAGTAACTTGAAGAAAAGGAAATATATTGCTGCAGTTGTCTTTTTCAGTACCTTGAGTGTATTTATGTTTTCTGCCAGCCCCAGAATTGGAAGTGTTATTAGAGTGTTACATGTTATTTTTAGTTTTGCTATTTTGTGAGACATATACGCAATTCTCGTTGTTCAGACAGCCAGAAGATTTCCTTCTGTCTTGACCACCAGACTTTTGGGAAAAATAGTGCTTCAACTTCTGTTGGTCATTGTATTTGAGGCTTTTTGTGTCTTTGTCAACAAGGGGAAAAAAATCTGGAATTAGAGAAGTCATTAGTGAATGAGCTAAAAAATGTTTGCTTTTATTTCAGGAACACTTTCTTATGAAAGTTTGGGTCTTCTTTTAGAATTTTAGCTTCAATTCATTTATTTCAGATTCATACTCTTTGATTTTTGTTTCTGAATTAGGGAAATCCAGCCACTCAGTTTCATGAAGAATGGTGGATTATGTGTATTCTATACAGTATTCTATACAATGATTATATTATAAAGTACTGACTCATGTACAGCAAAAGGATAAATAGGGAAATGATCAAGCAAAATGTCCATGACTGGAACTTAGCAAAGCTTACTCTCAGGAATTTTTTAACTAGCATTTATACAGATTAAAGTTAACTACACTGGACAGGGGTAACTATTGTAATACCCGACCCCATGTTCAGTTTCTTATTGTAAAACTTGTAAAAACTTGTAAAACTTTAATAATTTGGAGTCAGAATTATTCATGTCTCCTGTATATCTTTTAGACTGGATGTTTTCAGGCAAAATTTTTATGGTGAGGTTTGAGTAAGTGTATTATCTTGCCCAGGTGTCCCTTACCCCATACCTTTAAGAAAAGTGAATTGAAGTCTTTGATCAGTAAATTGAATTTTGGCAAAGATCTCCCTTTCCCAAGGACAGAGGAGAAATTTATTCATTTCAATTTGATGAAATCTTGGAAAAGGGAAGCTTTGAAGGATATTGTTAGAGAAAGAATTCCCTCATAACTATCAGACTGATGGCATGGCAGGTTTTAGATCATTTGTCATTGTGCTTAGTGTGTGCTGTGGGCTGTTTGAGTGTACTTTATCCCTGCAGTTGGAATTGTTACAAAACTTGCAGGGAACAGAAATGTGGATTGAGAAGAAAGATGTTAAGCACAGTATCAATGACTGATAATGCTGCACTACCTGAGAACAGTAAAATGGGGCAGTGGATGTCATTTTTGTCATTCATAGAGACATGTGAGCAGGATGTGCAGAGCTCAAGAATCCACAGCAATCACATAGTCACTTCTGGTGAGGACTAGCATTTGGCTAGGCTAAGCTTCAGAATTAATATCTTACCCAGTGCCGACATGTCTTTTGCTGGTCAGGCAGTCTTTGGTAAGGTAAAGATATTTCAGCCTCTGCCCCTGCTTGGACCAGGCTGATCCTTATATAGCTTAATTGCCATCCTTGCATTCTCCGCTGTGTTCTCAGAGGGTTTAATGTTAATGGGGTTTTTTGTTTGTTTGTTTTTGTTTTTATTTTTATTTTTTCTCAATTCACTACTCTGTAGCATTTCATATCAACAGACATGATCAATTTAGCATTTTTGCGGTACACTTGACTGTTCAGTAAAGCTAAGCCAAAATCTTGCAGATGTAACCCAGGGCGCCTTGGGTTACAGACAGACAAACCTTAGAGCTGTGGTTGTCTGGTACAGCCCAGTATGGAGATGGTGGTGGTACTAGGACTGGAGAAGGACCTGAGTGTGGCAGGTAAATGTTAAAAAAACAGAATTTAAATGGTGTGCAGAGGCAGCAAAATCCAGACTGTTCAAGCTTCAGGACTTGAGCAAAGTTGGGCTGATTGGAGAAAGACACTGAAACAACAAAGCCGTGTGGATAGTAGTCAGAGGAAGGGGAATACTGAAACTGTTTAAAGAACCAGGGAGTGGTAGTTGTGGATAGGAATCCTTTGTGAAAATGAGAAATTGGCTATGGTCAGTGATGCTGAAATGGGGAGTGGGTGACTAGAAAATGACATCTTAACAAATTTTTAGCTACTTCATTGTTATAGGTGGCAGAAGATATGTATTATGATTATAAAACTACAGGTTTTTTATTGATTGATCAAAAAAATTTGAAAGTATCAAAGAAGTATTTATTACAAATGAAAAAGAATATGATAAGCATTAACGAAAAAAAATACTAAACTATAATTAGCATTACTTATATAGTTACAGTTCCAATGTATTTGTTTTGCGTTCTTTAAAACTCTATTCTAAATGCAGAAAAATGTTGGTATATGACTTAATTAATCAAATATATATTAATCAGCAACCCTTCATTAAAAAAGTGGTTTTTTTCTGAAGTTCCATGTCTTGGTAGATGTTTTCCTTGATGTTACATGCTGTCATTCATCTATCTTGACCTGTTAATTAAAAAAATAGATGAAGTAGTCAAGTAGCTTGGAATATTTTCATTTTTCTCTGTTTACCTCTGTTATCCAAAAATGAGTAGGAAGGATTTCAGAAATTAGTAAATTGCCATCACAGATTCAAGCACTTTGCAGTATTCTGAAATCAAATTCTTCACGTTCGTTGTATCCATCATTTTTACCTTTTGTCTGCCTGTCATTCTAATGGGTTGATGGATTCACATTGTGTTATTTTCTTCTAGAGAGGAATAAATAGTGAAAAGATGAATGAGGGAACAAGGGATTTCAGAATGACTATGACCACTAATAAAACAGACGGTTGAATCTACTCTGTAGTTCCAAAGTCATGCAGGATGATAGTATTTCATATTATTTCATATTTTTTCCCAAATTCAAGTCTTGAAGATAGAAATTTATATATATGTGTTGTTTGAAATGCATTTAATCCTGCTTTTAGTTGCTTTTAAAAGTTGTTTGATTTCTGCCTGGACTGAAGATCTGACATTTTTTAGAGGGAACCAGTGTTACTGATGTGACAGGAAGGGTCCAACAATAGCAGTAGCAAATTTTAGGAAAATGGTAAAATTGATATCAAATGTAGTAATTTGATTCACCTTATGCCCAGCATAGTACAGGGTGAGATATCCCTTCTTCCTACTGGTTGTATTTGGTTTAGGTTTGTTTCGTATAAATTTTACTGCCAAGACATAATATAATGAGAATATGTATGTCCAAACAAATTATTATTTTTCTATCTACTAAGTTGAAACCTTTGTATTTGTAATTCAGTTAAAACAAACTTCATGCTTTATCTAGACTAGGTTATTGATGTTCCTGCTGAAAGTAATATTCAAGAAAGCAATTGTGTAGTCATGACATTTCAAAAAATCTGCATAATCTTTTTCTTGACTTTCATTTTTTGTCATGATGAAATAATTTTCTTTATATTATTTAAGAAAAATCTTAAGTAAGCATGTTACAAGGGGCATCATGGTATTTGATTTCATTGAACTTTTTTAGTTCTTTTGGAAGTGATTTATTTAATACTTAGCACAGAGTTTCACAGACAGAACATCTTAGTACACTGTTCTCAAACTTTTGGCATGGTCTTAAATGCTATAAATTAATTGATTTTTATATATAATACAATTTATCTTTGTTGTTGCTTTGAATATTTATGCATTATGTCTGAATTTTATTTGCATACATTCAGCCATGGTATAGATGAACTGTGTTACAATAAATGTTGTTCTAAATATATTGTCTAAATAGGCCTTTCCAGGAGTGCTATACAATGCTTTTAGTATATAGCTTCATTATGGAATAATACAAATGCATCCATTATTTATACCTTTTGGTTAACTTCTGGCTTCTTTTGAAAAAAACTAACTTTTTTTTTTAATATTGGAAAACTTTACATACTTCAGGACTAGTTTGAAAGAAAATCATGATTCCTTTTTTGTGCACTTCAGAAATAGCCCATTTCCACTTAAAGACCTGTTATCTTTTTAGAAAGTTTTAATAATGAAGAAATTGTAATGGAATGTATTAAATGTTTGCTTTGTAAGTTAAGCTTTTCTACATCTGTCAATCAACTTGAGAAACTTTATGGCTGTTCAAAAAAAAGTCCAGTGTTAAGATGGTTATTTTAAAATGCAGGTATTTGTATGAAGTGTTCCAGTGAATGCATTGCATTTTCCCTACATTTGTTTTCTAACTCTTTATTTTGTTTATAAACATATCAGTGAAATTTGTCTTTAGGCCACTTTATGTGTAAAGTTTTTTTATTGTGGAGTTGTAAATATAAATGAATAATGCTAGTTTTCTGTGGGTTTTTTGGCTTTTTGTTTGGTTGGTTTTTTTACATTTTTTTCATTTTAGTTATTTGTTTGGGTTTTTTTGGTGCTACCAAAATGCTTTAGATGTGCTTCCACTTAGAACACTTACGTGTATAACCTCTTCTGGCTTTTATTTGGTGAAATGTTTATAGTGTCTAGGTTTCAGTAGAATATGAAATCACCTGTCAGTCTTAAGAAGAGGGCATTTAATATGACTAATACCATTTAATTTTAAGATGGCATCAAGGGCACATTATTTTGCAATTTGTGCACAACAAGACTGATTATAAATCAGTCTTGGATACCTCTTATAGTGCACTACTGTCTTACATACAGTCAGATACTGTCTGTAAGAGGGCTGGGAAGGAAATTTCTTATCCCTTACAACTGACAGAAATCCACTATTTACCCATGCACTGGGAATCACAGGATTTTATTCAGCATCTTCGCTTCCCATCCTGGCTACAGGAATTGGTAATGCTTTCTAGTACTGGAAATTAAAGGGCTTAAAATATCAAGAACAAGTTATCATAGCTTCTTATTTGTTTGTCCCCTTAGAGCTGGGGCATAAGTACTCCTGAGCTCACTGCACAATTCCTTGTACTGAAGAGGCATCTACTGATGTCCCTTCTGAACCTCCTAAGCTGCAGGTTGTGTCTGTGAGCCCTTGTGGGGAGAGCCCTCCCTCTCCCAACTAAAAAGAGTTTGGTAGCACTGTCAGCCCCAAAATCAAAGAATCACATAACATGCCGAGTTGGAAGGCACCCTCAAGGATCATTGAGTTTAGTCACACAGGACAGAATATCCCCAAGAATCACACCATGGGCCCAAGAGTATTGTCCACACTTCTTGAACTCTGTCAGGTTTGGTGCTGTGACCACTTCCCTGGGGAGCCTGATCCAGCGCCCAAACACCATCTAGGTGAAGAATGTTTTTCTATTATGTAACTACAACTTCCCCGACACAATTTCAGGCCATTCCCATGGGTTCTGTCACTGTCACCACAGAGAAGAGATCAGTGTCTGCCCCTCCTCTTTCCCTCACCAGGAAGTTGTGACTGCAATGGGGTCTCCTCTCAGTCTTTCCTCCAGGCTGAATAGACCAAGTGACCTCAGCCACTCCTCACATGGCTTCCCCTAAAGACCCTTCACCATCTTTGTTGCCCTCTTTTGGGGACTCTGTAACACTTTTAATGTCTTTCTTACAAATTGTGGCACCCAGAACTGCCCCCAGCACTCGAGGTGAGGCTGCCCCAGCTCAGAGCAGAGTGGGGCAATCCTGTCCCTTGCCTAGCTGGCGATGCTGTGCCTGATGCACCAATTCTCTCTCCCCCCTGTTTCCCTGAGGTATTTTATTACTGGACAGCATCTAGAGCTTATAGCCTTCTGCCCTTTGACTCCAACTGGCTTTCACCCTATTCATCCAGCCTCATTTTTAACTTGATAAGGAAAATTCTGTACCAGAGTGATAGAAAAGCCTTAAGCTGGACACCTTTTGGTGTGTTGTAATCATTGTTCTTCCCTCTTTCATAGAGCATATAATGGTTTCAAATACCAGCCACCCCTCTATCCTTATTAAATCTTTGCTGAGTGCTCTCAGTTACAGTAATTTCACGACCATAAGGTGCACCAACTATAAGGCGCACCCCCCGAGAGTCGGCAAAATTCGCAACTTTGTAGATCATATAAGGCACACCAGACTATAAGGCGCACTTTTTTTTTTGCAGCGAGGCTCCGCCCCCAGCTCCCCCCACGCAGTTGCTGGCCGAAGCCTCGCCTCAACCCGGCAACCATGGGCCCCCGGACCCGCCTCCGCAGCACTGCTGGCTCCCCCCACGGCTCACGGCTCACACTTCCAGGGTGGCAAATGTCACAACTTTGTCCATCATATAAGGCACATCGGACTATAAGGTGCACTTCTGGGTTCGGGGAAAAATTTTAGTCAAAAGGGGTGCGCCTTATAGTCGTGAAATTACTGTACTTTCATGTATTTGACTATGGATCCCTTGATCTTTCCCAGTACAGGGACAAAGCTGACCAGCCCATGATTTTCTTCATATTACTTACTGTATTTTTTTTATTGTGCATGTACATCTCTTTAAGATGGGCTCCTCTTAGCATTTTTCAGTTTTCAGAGCTCTGCCTTGGCTGTAGTGGTGCTTCTTATATCTTACACAGAAGTCTGGCAGAGATAACAAGCATCCATATCAGAAACATTGAGTAATTCCAATGGACTGGAGTATATCCAAATGGACTAGACTCATACTTGCTTTCCTGCTGCTGACTGTCCTTCGCTATCCCGTGTCACACTGGTAGGCCTGGAGGTCTGAGGCCGAGTTTTCACCATGCTTGCTGACGCACTGAGGTCGAAGGCATCACATACATAGCCCCTTCTGCTTTATTTCTCTGAGCTCTGAGTAAATTTTCTTTTAAAATCATACCCTTTCACTTGGCAACTTTCCCTTTTACAGCTTCCTGCAGGATTCAGCCTAGCAGTGACTTTGACAAAACAATGTTTCCTCTTCCAAAGCCTTGATACAGCTTTTTGTGGTCTGGAGAAGTAGTAAATTCTTTTGCAAATTTAAACCCTAGCAGTGGTAAGAGATTACACCTCACTGTATTTTCTGGACTCGATGTTCCAATAATCTGTAAAGTGTCACTAGTGTCATTAATATTTTCAATATAATTTTTCAATAAACCAGGATCATAATTGATTTTTTAAGCATAGGGGCAAGTGCATCACAGGTTTTCACTTGCAGAGTGATATACAGCAGCTTGATGAAGAGGTTCCTCATGATCCTTAGAGACTTTTGAATGTCTCACAGTAGAACTGTTACAGTTTTGAGGTTTCTGGTAGTGGGAGTTTTGAGAAGAAAAAACCTTTATAAATATCTTGGAGAATAATTTACTTTGAAAGGAGGAAAAAAAAATGCCCATCTCCTAGTTCTGAATCTCTGTTTTAGACTTGTGCTTGGTAGAGCAGCAGAGCAAGAAACCGGAATACTTGTTTTGTACTGTTTGTGATAGTCATGATTGGATTTTAACATATTGAAGATACACAGAAGGTTTTAAATGCTTCACAGATATCAATAAACTGTCAATAACTGATGGCCAAATTAAAGGCTTAGACCTGTATTTTCACTGAAAACAGTATGAAAACTGTGCAGTCCAGTGACTTTGGTGCTGATTGCTCCAGTGTTGAAACTGAAACAGTGAAGTGAAATTTAGATTTTTCTGACAGAATTCATCCATACCCATTGATAAAGAGGTAGCCCAATAAATTACTTAATCTACTTTTCTGTAAAATTAAAAGGACTATTTTAATAGTTTTATATAATAATAATAACTTTAGACTTTATTTTACCTACTGAAATGGAAAAATATCCTTCACACCTTTTTTTCATTTTAAAAGACTCCATTCAGGTTTTTATTTCAAACAAATATTACAGTCTAATTCATTGTATTATATGGCTCTGCTAGTTAAAATGTTTCTCAAAGTGTGGTCTATAAATAATAGCAATAATAAGCAAGTTCTGTATTTGAGGAAAGTTCAGCTTTTTATTTCCAATAAAATATTTGATCTGTAAGATTAATGGTATATGCTAGTATATTTATACAGTACTTAAGGGTTACACAGTTCTCACATTAACAGAAACAGTTGCAGTGAGTGACAGTACTCGTAATACAAAGATCTGTAATATATAAAATGTACATATTTTTATTTGGTGTATGCTTTTGAGTTTACTGATAGATGAAGTCATGATTACTTAGGTAATACTTAAATCTTTGGAACACGTAATTTTACAGAGAAGATTCTCTGTATCAATTACTGTCAACAGACCAGGTGCCCTGGGATCAGGCAGGCAAAGTAATTGGTAGTGAGGGTCAGTCATGTTTTCTCTGGAAGTGTTTCCGCAGGCATGTCTGGTGTACACATTCCTTTGGAGTGGCCTGAATGTTGCTGCTGTTATACACATCTGGAAGCTCTTAAAATCTGGAAAAAAAAAAGTGAAATTCAGCAGAACTATCATCTGCTGTGAAACAAAAAGTTGGGAAGGCAGTGAAGGACTGGCAGCTGATCTTTAACTCCATTTTCATTGCACATTAAATTAGCAGAGGAAAGCTCACGTTTATGTCTAATCCAACAAGTCACGTTTGTTAGTCAAGCATGTTTTGTGTGCACAGACTGCATAAGACTAAAGTTGGATGAATAAAGGGCAACTTAGTCCTTTAAGTGCCCTTAACCTGTCCATAGGTTACATATTGCTGTCAACATCTGTTGCTACATCCTGATTAAGTTTCATTAGCATATAATGATGATTACATCATTAATCAATACTCCTCTCAAAACTCTGTAACCCCTATATATGGCTTTTTTTTCTCCTTAGGTTTTAAAATTGACTTAAATTGTGAGGTACACTCATTTTCTGTTAAAACTATGGAAAACCATGTTTGTATGGGAAGACTTGAGTTCATATATAACATAACCATTTATTAGTTATTATGCTTATTGCGTGCCAAGCAGGGTATTTTTTTCTTTTGAGTGTAAGTACTCAACTGAAAATAAGTACAGTCAAATGCAGTGTAGATTACATGATATTGTGCATTTGGGATTGAGAATTATTTTGTACTGCCATATGCCCTTGTGTTATACAAACCCTAACTCAATATTTTCAGTTCTTAATGATGATAAACATAATGCTCTATGATCTGTTTTCCTACTTACATAATGCATATGCAGGCAGTCACAAGACTCAGTTGAATTCATGGGCTGGCATTCAGTTGAATGTATGGGTTTTTTTGCAGTGAGTACAGAGATTGAACTTGAAAATGGGCTCCTCATGCGCATTGAAAATAATAGCAGGGGGAAGGAAGAGTTTCACTTTAAGTGGAAAGGAATAGTCACTCCTTGCAGTTAAGCACTGAATCGGATAGACACAGCTGCAGAGGCAAGATATGCATTGCAAAAACAGATCAATTGGAATCAGTCCCATCCAAACGAAATTACATCACTCAATAACCTTCCTTTCAAGCCATTGAAGTCTTCAGGCCCAAATTTCTCTTGTCAAGTCACTGAGTTTTGCCAGTGATTAAAGTATCTTGAAATTGCTTCGATAACATCAAGGACCTTGTTGTGACAAGGTCTGTAAATGCAGTCATTTAAAAGAGAAAGCTGGGTTTCATGTAGAGTATTGAGTGTATTGACTGGATATTTTTCATGGGTTTTCAGAGTTGGTATTCACAAACACAGTACAAAATGAAGGAAAATGACATATCCTATACAAAAGAGTAAATAAAATATTGGTATAATATATGTGATATGGTTTCATTCAGTACTAAAAGTATAATTTTCCTCTGAAGTAGTTTGAAAATTTGTTCTTGTTTTGAAGTGGGCATAGAAGTACTTGGAGAACAGAATTCTGTAAATCAAAACAGTCAACATGTTTATGTTGACCAGCTCCAAATGTTATTTATGTTGCTGTGTGACAGTTATTAAGATAAAGCAGAGCTCTTCTGGTACCTCAGATGCTGTGATCTTTTGTCCTGCAGATAACTTTTTTACACGCTAATCAGTGTGCATATTAGCAGATACAAATCTGTAACAGTTCAGGAAGCATATATTAATATTTATAACTTGATCAATACTGAGAAAATGAGCAATGTCTGGAAGACACATTGATCATCATCATTTTCTGGTTTGGTTTTTTTTTCCCTCTAAAGAGCTTCGTAACTCTCATCCACTTAATAGAGCTGTTGGGTACAGATTAATTTCTGAGATGAGGTGTACCTTGAGCAGCCTGAGTTTTAAAAATGCGTATTACTTATCATCTTTACCTCATTAAAGTTATTTGCAAATACCCCAGATTTCTCTTCAGACTTAAGCTGGTGGGAGAGTCCTAATTTTTCAGATTTGGTAAGGTACACTAAAGCAGCTTCTTGCCTTCAGACCCTTGAAGATAAAGTGATTTTACATTGTGGTTGAAAATGTATTTTTACTTGTGCCCAGTTGGCAGCCAGAAACATTGCTCTTACAACAACTGTTTGACCTGATGAAGGCAAGTATTAAAATGGTTAAAAATAGAACCAGGATCAAAACTACTGACACAAGCATTATGTTCGTCTGCGATTTTCAACTTGCTGTGTCTGTTACATGGATGAAGAGTATAAAGTATTGAAATAACTTGTAGGGTTTCTTGTCCTATGAAGTCTTTTAAAAAGGAAATCTGCATATACTCTTAGCCACCTGTCCTTTACATAGTATTTACTTAAGTGAGGAAGCAGATGATGGCCATGTGTGGTTAGGGAGGAGAGAGGTTGGTGTGTTTCTTCCTCTTTGTACCAAAATTTGAAGGAAAGTGCTTTTATAATTACGTTTTGTCCTGGATTGAAGGAGAACTGGGAGAGAACAACTCTTGTAAAGGACCAAATATGCAATTGAGAACCTTCCTGTTCAAAGCATCTATTATGGCATTATCTGTGATGCATTTTTCTTTCTTATTTGTTGCATCTGCTGGTAAGAGAGGAAAGCCGTTCAGTTTTGCTCGCCGTCCTTATTTCAGATTTTTGTGCTCACTAAATCCTTTTCTTAAATGAGGCTGTAAATATGAGCTCAGCAATTACAGACAACTCTGGGTACTTCAGTCAGTAGAAATTTGAATAGATATACAGGAATGGGAGCACTTTGGTTGAGGAAGGGTTGGCAAATGGTATGTAGGGATGGAAGAAGAGCAGAAGGAGACACTGGGGCAGGAGAAATGTCATCCATGCAGGTGGTCTCAGGGAAGTTTGCTATTGTTTGCTAGATCAGATGAATTTGCTATTGCATTACAGTAATACAATTAACTACAGTAATTGTGAGCTATTGTATTTATACATTCATATTCCTTTGTCTTTTACCAATCTTTCACTTGCTAGAAAAAAAAACCAAAAAAAATCTTGTTTAAACAAAACCAGTAGTGATTCATTAATTAATAATATTTCAAACATGAAAGAAGTGAAGATATCCCTAGTATGTGTAAAATAAATGTCAAGTGAAATTTTTAATAGAGTAGAAATGGAAAATTTGTCCAACCTTTAAAAATAATTTCCATTTAATATATAAGTAAATATTCTAATATCCTTTTAAATTTCTTGATATGTTATTACCAATTAAAATGTAATACAAAGAAATATTATAGGAATAACAAGTGCAGGTGTAGGTTACTTACACTTCCTACTTGGTGTCTGTTCTTACAGCCTTACCTAAAGTGCTACAAAATATTAAGATCTTTTCTCAGTAGTTAGAAGTTTCCTCTGAGAACCATGTTTGTGCTTAATTACTTTGAGTTGTGAGCTTATTAAAATTTAACTGATTATTTTATTGGTTCATCTGTGAAGTTGGTTTTATATATAAAAACATGTTTAGAGAGATAAAATTTTTATATAAAATAATTTATAAGTAGAAATTTATATATAAGTATGGTTATATGTAGATATACGTACATGTATATGTGTATGTATACATATTCACATATTTATTCACTCATTTTGAGAAACCAAAAGAAAACCTCTTGTATTTAAAGTATGGATTGCTGCATTCCTGCCCAAACTTTGCTAGCACAGATGGGATAGCCTGTCACATTCCGATGACCTGACTGAAATGGTACAGTTGCAGCTACTGACCTTGCTGTGAGAGGGTACAGGTGGCACAGAGACCTTCAGTTTATCTTGATTATTCCTGATGCTACCCTTGGAGTTTCTGCATTTCATTGTGCACCCATGTCAACCTCACCCACTGAGGCTGTCAGAACAAAACTAGTTGCACTCAGTAAGGGAGGGGGATTGTAATGAGATGACTATGAGGAACATTTCTATCTTCCAGCTAAGCTTTTCTTCAGTTTTGAACTTAAAAAGTTCAAAATTGAACTGTAGAATTGCAGTTCAGGACATTCATTTAAAATTTTAGTTGTGTTTCAAGTAATATATGAAGTTAGAATTGGGCATGGATTTACATAGGGTACTTCTTGCTGTCCCTCTAACCTTTAGACTCAAAAGCCTTATGCTCAAAACTAAAATTTGGTTACAAAGAATTTTTGTTTGAACATGTGGCAACAAGATGGCTGCTGTTCATCAGACTTCCATTTTATCAAAGTATGACAGCAGTTTCTTTTTTATTTGCAATTCTACTTAAATACGTTTCAAATTTAAAAAAAAACCTAAAAAAAACCCAAAAAACAAAAACCACTAAGTGTGGTGATGGAGACGTTTTGTCAGTCTTTCAAAATGTATTTGCTCATAGATGTTTTCCTAATTAAAATCTCACACTGCTCTAAGATACATTAATTCACTGAATGACAAGTACTTTAAAGAGTTTCAATGCAAAGAATCAACACTTTAAAATGGTATTGATTTTTTAAAAAGCATTCTTGAAAAGTATGTATGTCATGAGTGTCAAAAGACAGGAAGTACAAGTAGGAAAAGAAAAAGCTGTGAAGACTTTGGAATTGCTGGCTCAAAGAGTTTTTCAGAAGTGACTAAAGCTTTTAATGTACTGAATTTTTACAATTCATTTTGAAAGAAACCCTCCCTTACTTAGCCCTTCCTAAATCCTAAGACTGGTTTTCTTTCAAATGCTATTCTATAAAACAAGCATTTTTTAAGATTCTAACATAAGTACAAATATTTGTGCTTGTAGTCAGTCTCATAGCTGCATTTCTGTGGGTTGCAAATCTGAGTAAAATGCTAGCTTCACAACCAAGCCTACATGTATTAAATTGTTGCTTTTATGATTTAAAAAAAAAAAGAAAATTATCTTCTCTGTCTTGTGGTGGGCTGCCTTTGTTCTTTGAGCTGTATTGAGAAAAAGTTATACTCATTTCAGTTTAATGTTTTGACTCTTAGAGACTCTTGAAAATTTGGTGTGGGTGTCTAAGTATTTGGATCTGAGCATACACATTGCTTAAATTTAGTGTGATGTTAAAATGTTTCATAAGACAGAGGAGAGCTGCTGTGATCTTTCAATGTTAATATTTTTTTCTTATCACTTTACTGTGTAGATACCCTTCATGAGACACAACTCTGCCACAACTCATCCTCGGAGGCAATCGTGGAAACCTTTTATAATAGGATTTTTAAATGTGGATAAAGCTCTCAATAGAATACCTAGAAAAAAGGAGAACAGCTACCTTGTCTCAACTATAAGCTTATTATGACAAAACATTGAGTTTACTTGTCAGGCTTGGATAGAATGTAATTGATTGGTTTGTTATTTGGACTGACAAGGTAGTTAATTTGCCTGCATTTTTTTGCACTATTCAGGAACATTTTGTATGTGCATCGTTGAAAAATCCCGGATAAATGTCTTGTCAGGATTGTCCTATTAAGTAATGTCTCTTTCCCCTGTGCTTCGTTGGCAAATGATGTTATACAATGCTTGGATTCATTGAAGAGTGACAGAAGCCTGTGGGACTTAAATATTGTGTGTTCCTCTATGGTGATACTGAAAGAAATAAGCAACGGTTTGCCATCTGCCTGCCACCCTACTTGTATACAGTTTAATAAGAACATTTCTATATAGAACACTGTGTTGTACATAGACTTTATTGTAAAAAGGATTGTTTCCTAAAAAAAAAATAAATGTTCAGAGATAATGAGACCTGTAAAACACTTGAGACTTACTATTCTGAAGGAATAGATTTGCCATGGAAAAATTGATTTTATGCTTATTAGTATGAACTAATTGTTTCTGACTCCAAACACTTAAGTGACTAGAACTATACCTATGCTTCTTTTCTTTCTGAATTTTTTTTTTTTTCAATAAGAAAAAATTTAGTTTGTGCAGGCATTTGTTTCATTTGGCTTACTTGTCTGGCAGTGTTCAGGACAAGCTTATCTCCTCCCAATACAAACACGAAATTGTTTTGTAAGTTGGGGAAGGAATGAAGAACTGATCATACAGCGTGACAGCTGAGATCTTCGTCTCCGTCCGTATATATCCTGGTAGATGCACACATAGTATTTTGATCTTCAAATGGTACAGATCCTGTTCTTAAATCTACAGTATCAAAGTGTTGACATCTTCATCGTTTTCATCTTGAACTTGCTCGGAAAAATTCTGCTCAAATGCAATCACACTTGTAACTTTATGACCTATAATCTTTGAATTTCTTGAGATATGGTGGGTTTTGTCATCTATTAAGGCACGTTTCCATTTGAAAGTATTTTTTAAACTTAAAAAAGAAATTAAATGCTGTAATAAGTAATAGGAGAATATACAAATTTATGTATACTTATCTATGAGTCATATCTTACCAGGGCATTTCATGTTTGAATATTATATTAAATAAAATTAACCTGATGTCTAACACGTCGTTTCATTTTAAAAAGGGGGTGGGAGAATCTCAGAATTAAGATTTTTGTTGGAACTATCAGAAATGCTTATCATTCTGCATTGGCAAGGCACACAGAGACATCTTAAAAATAAAGAAATTTGTACTAGGAAGTAGACACTAATGCAGGAATTTGATCTTTAAGGATTTGTGAATCTTTTCTAGGAAGAAAAGACCCAGGTTTATTGACCACTTGTGCAGTATTCTGAAAATAAAAAGTTGTGTCCAAGTGCTGTGTAAGCAGGGGGAGAAAAAAAGATGTTAGCCCATACATCATGCTGAGTTATGAAAAAAAAAAAGAAGTAATGTTTACTGTGATTTATGATCATTTATTAAACTAAAATGGTCTAGGAATTGTGGATAGGAGAGAATGATAAATGTGGCTTATCTTGGCTTTAGTAGGACTTTCAAAATGCTTCTGTGTGTGACATTCCTTTACATAAGTTAGAGAATCTCTTAATTAAACTGCAATAAAACGTGTAGCTGTTTAGTAAAATAAACCAGCTACCTGGTTTTATCACTGTCAAATGATACTCAGCTCACTGAGTTCCACTCAAGCTCTCCTGATTCAGTATTACGATATTTTTGCTTTAGCCTATTAGGTACTGAAATAAAGTGTTTGGTCATGTTTGCAAACGATGGCAGTAGAATGTGTTAGAATTTAAAATAAAAATTTAAGAAAGTACTCAGAAAAAGCATGCAGTGCAGAAAGGAAAGGCAAATAGCCATTGATTGCATGATTATGATATCAAGAGTGACTAAAAAAAAACCAAAAGAATTTTTGGGGGACTCTGGATCACAGAACATTGCTCAGATTGATCAAACCTGATGCATACAGGGAGAGGTGTTGCACTTAATGCTTTGAAGTACTCCTCCTAAATATTCAGAGGACCAGTATTTCACCCTTTGAAAAGTCTCAGATAGCATATCCTGTCCACTTTGGCAGAGAAGGCCCAAAGCAAACTGAACTGGATGATAGGAAGACTACAGGAGATATGAATAAAAAAAGCTTAAAATAGTGATATTTCTTTAATTTAGCAAAGGTGGGCGATCTGTTAAAAAAAACCTAAATTAACATAAAGATGATAAAGACAGAAGTTGCTACAAAGAAGGAAAAAGGTGTTCTTCAAAGCTGGTCAGACCAAAAATAAGATACATCATATCAAGTTAATTTAGCCAATAGATGGGGTTTTTTAATAATGAGAATACTTACACTAGAGATGTTTTTTAGGGAAGTTCAGTAATCTCCGCTGTTGGAGTATTTTAAGGACAGACTAACGTGTTAAATACTGTTTCAAGTATTGCAGATATTTTCCTGGGCATGCTTGAAATCCTAAGGTGAATTCCTGCTGTATTTTTTATGTTTTTCCCCAGTACAGCTTTCTTGTAGAATTTTGTTCTCTCTGTCTCTGTCCCTTTCTCTCTCTCTCTCCCCCCCATATCGTTAGGTTGAAAGCCAGACGCTAACACTTGATGTTTCACTTTTTGAAATACGTTTGATGGCAATATTTTAAACTATCACGGCTTTTCCATGGTTCATAAACAGTACACCATTCAGTAGTGTTAATATCTGAACACCTGAGAGTGGCACTGTAGGTCCAATCATGTATTGCTAGAATGTACTTCAGAAAAACAAATGTAACATTTGGTAATAGCTTCTTAAATTTTACACCTTTCAGTTTGTCAAAGGACTTTTTCAATATCTGTAATTGGTGTAACATTACTTTAATGCAGGTCTTTGGGTCGTTTTCACAGAAATTCTTGGTTTAAATATTAAAATGTTATAAATAGAAGTTCTACATAGTAACTATATTAACAAAAGCAAACACATCTGAAATAGTGTTCATATCATTGTATTCCACTTGTATATGTGGGTCATTAATGAATTTTTCAAACTAATTTAAGAAAACCACGTGTTTATGTAGTTTTGCAGTACTGAGAGAGAGAAAAGTTAATTTCTTGCTGAAAGAGAGCTGTTGACATACAGGTACAGTAAATAAAGTTTCTTTTCAACATTCTTAGAATTCATTTTCTATATGCAAACTTAAGTTTCATAAACCAAATGATTTGTAGACCGTTCAGAAAAAAACTTGGTTACATAGGAATTCTTCCTTACCCATGAATAATCTCTGTTAGGTTTTTGGATATGAGGGGGTGTTTGATTTAGTATTAAAATAATGATTTGAATCAGTTAAATCTGTTAGGTGGCAGTTTTGGGTTTAGTGCAATAAATTTAGCTATACAGATGTCTTTCAGATGAATGCTTGTTTTCTTTTGCTGTTTTGTGTTTTGCTGTAATTGATAGATGCTGTTTGTTTTTATTAATGCCCTTGATATTGGACAGAAATTTAAGTAAACAGGAGATCAGACAATTTCCCATATCCAAAAGCACTTAGGTACTTTATAGTGAAACTACTCTTAGCTGGAGATCACTAAGTTCGTCATGCTCTGTCAGGAGTCAGGATGTGTGTCCATCTTGCTCATACACTGTCTTCATCAGCAGTAGGTAGATACAAAAAACAGAATGCAATTATCATTCCTCATCTGGTGTAACTGCTCACCTTTCAGCAGTAGCCATGCCCTCTCTCTTCCAGGCACAACAAAAGAGAGCGATAGTCTACTCTGTCATCTACCATTATAAACCATGTAGATAAGAGACCTCCCTTAGTGTGCTTGCCTTGTACCCGGCATAATAGAAATTAGAATGTGACTTAATTACCTGGTGTAATACCATAGCATTAGCCTTCCCAGGAAGAGTATTTCATTTGCCTAAATCAAAATTATGAGAATATTACAATCCAGAAATATGCAGGTTGCAGAAGTGTCTGAAGGACATCCGTTCCACCCACCCACTCAATACAGGACTGACTGCCATTTAGATCTAACTTTGAAATTGGGTGAAGTTCCTTACAGTTTATTGTGGGTGAACTTGTAGTATCTGTGAAGATAGAGAGCCTTTCCGGATAACAGTGTATGAAGAGGCCATATAGTTGGGCTATATCCTGGTTTATAATCAACTGTTTATGCATATGCAGTCACATACGAATTTTAGTGCAGAAATATATCATATGTTTGGTGGAAAAGTCACCTAAAGCTTGATTGGCCAATGTGGGAAGACCTCTTAAAACTGTTCTGGAGAACAGAAACTGCAAGGTGATCGCTGATTTTTACTTGTTACACCATTTATAGGCAAGGGGAAAAGTGTAGCAATCAGGAAGATAAGAATCAACTTCTTCCATTTTATACTTTAATAGGGCTTTATTATTTTGTCATTTTTTGTCTAAAAAACAAAGGAGTTGATAATAATTTAGATCTTACATTTCAGAGTCTAAATATAGTACTGCATCACTTCTGGTTTGTGTTTCACTGACTTATCACAGCAAAATGAAGGTAATTTGTTTTAGAATTATTTGGGCTGAATTGAAGAGTTTTAGTGTAGAATGGTAGGGTAAGATGCAAAGTCATACCTTTGCTTATTTTCACTTTGTTTCAAGAAATGTCAGAAGGAAAAGATAAGTGTTCTCCACATAATCTATAATGAAAACATGCTACAGTTTTGGGCTCCTCCCTCAATAACTAGAATAAATACTTTTTGGGCAACATTAATAACAGTGCACTAAACAGAGGACTATAAATTTATTTCACCATCAGATCTCGAATTTTGCTGTTTAAATAAGGGCACAGGAAAACTCCTTCTTTGATGTGACATGTGAGCATTGCTGCTGCAACCCACCACACAGTGTTCATTCCTGTCATCCAGAATTTCTCTCTCCTGTGGTTTGGTTGCAGTAAGATGCCACAGGAGCACTCCTCAGCTACTCCAGGCTGAAGTAATGTGTTTTGGTTCTACAGTTTGAATTCACTTCAGCTACCTTGATTTACTCTGGGGTTTTGGGAATGCTTATGTGCTCCTTTCTATTGTATATCATACAACTGCTAATAAGAAACCAAGTGTTGACAGTGACTTACAAGGTCATGGCTGGTTTTGAGTTGCTCATCTGAAATCAAGAATATGCTGCAATTTAAAATGACCCCCAAATCATGTCTCTGGCTATTTGCAGTTCCAGAGTGACTCAGCACTTGGACACTGAGGGATTACAGGGGAGAGAGATTGGTGCCTGAGAAGAAACCTCAGTTCTTCCGATGTCTCTTCCTCAGGTGCTAAGAGCCTTTAGTCAGAAACGGGGTCCAGAACAAGCCTGCAAAGGATGATGCTTATCAGTAGTTAAATCTACACAGTTACTGGAGTAGCCATTGTGTTGCATGCCTTCAGCAAGTGGGTGCATTTACACACACGCTTCCCACTGCATTTCCCTTACAATTTAAAAATTCTGAATTAGCTTACTTCTAATTTTTGTCAGACTAATTCTGAGTTTGTCAGAGTAAGGCTTATATGACAATTTCTCTGCTTTTAATGGTAAGATATGTATGAATGTTTTATATCTTTTTTTTCATTAAAGTAAATCTTTCCAAGCTGTTGTGACAAATTGGGAGCAGTATATATATTTTGCAATTTTGTATTTTGTTCACCATGGTACCTTTTGGCATGACACTGCAGGCGGTGTGCAATGATGCGTACATAAGTGAGATTTTCTGTAGTCTCTGAAGCATATTTGGAAAGTTGTATTTAAAGATTAGCTTATTAATGTTGTGTTTCAGGGACATGTAGGTAATTACTTTTACAGCTATAGATGGGTGATGCTGTCTCGTGAATGCAAAATAGGTTTCTTCGCTCTGGCTGAATCAGCTCTTTGTGGTTTTCGATGATATTAACCAGTGACTTACAAATGTGCCAGTGACAGGCGGGTTTTGTATTCACTGCTCCTCTATAAAAGCACAGGTCTTTCTCCCCAGTGCTTGCAGGAAGACTTCTGCAGGCCAACTGATAAGACTCCCTCCTGTGCAGGTAGATGCAATGTAATGAAATTGGATGTGTGTGCTGAGCTTTGTAAATAAAATGAGATTGACCCCAGCCATTATCTCATTTATCTCATTTACATTGCAAAATCAGTATCTGCACATTGATTAGAGCATAATTAGTTAATTATGAACACGATAGGGATTGAGCACAGCCTGCTGTACTGCTAAAAAAACTAATAAAACAATCCAAGGGCAAGAGCAGATGGAGATCACTCTATTAAAGAAAAAAGCAAACATAATTCAGGTATGGAAATGCCTAATCAGGATTTCTTGCAGTGAAGATGTAGATGACATGTATTCTATACTTCTATAAGTAAAAATGTTTGTTTGGGGTTTTTTAAACTTTTTTGTCGTAACTACTTCAGAATTCACCTTTCTTCTTCACACTCCATTTTCTCCATATTTAGTGGGCATATATCTATCCTCATTAATTGCTGGAATGAGGAACACGGTGATTTTTAATTTTGATGCATAAAGTAATTTCAGGCTTGTTATAACAGTGATAGTAAGCAATTACCTGTCAGTTAGAGGTAATTTAGGAGGTTAGGTTAGCTTGTCTTTGTGTGGAGCTCTGCTTTTATTTCCACAAAGTTTTCAGTACAGCAGCGAACCAGGCTGCTGAAGATGGTCCATCACTGAATTGCATTTGTAAATCATGTGCTTCACCACAAAAATAGTTATCCACAAATAGCAAGATAAAATACTTGTTAGTTTAAGTTTGAATGTGCGACCTTGAATGCACAAGCGTAAAATTTTCAACAACCTCTAATATGGAGGAAGTGGCTTCTTTCCCTTTCCCCCCTTCCCCATCCCAGCAGTTTTGTTTGTCCTATTAAGCCATCTTCAGGATGGAGGTGGATGATATTTGTAAATGATGGTGCCACATAACTCCTTTACTCTAAATGATCATAATGTGATGAATCTGTGAGTGCATTTACTGACAGGCTGCGAGACTGTCAGCACGACATCTTTTGTGACCCAGCAATTTCATTCTCTGTAGTTAAGCCAAAGATACTCTGTATTTTGTGTCACTTCCTTATTTTCTGAATGTGACAGTGGGATTTCTATCATTTTTATGTTGCAAGACAAAGAACACAGCTAATAGTATACACTTGAGGGATTAATCTTGTTTTATTAGTGCCATTTTAACTTAGGTGCAGCATTTGCTTTTGGAATTAGGAATTAAGAATGCCAATTTTTTTTCACTGTGACGTGTTTAAACTTCACATTTTGTCCCCAGTCAGTCTCAGCAAACAATGACTGCCAGGCAGATAGAGCATCATTAACCAAGGTACAGTGTGTGTTCATCCATTTTCCCAGCATCGTGCTCTGGGAACTTCAGAATCAGTGAATTTCTATTTTCCAGTACAGAATCTGTATTCCAGTAAAAAGCAGAAAACATTAAAAATATTTAGCATGGTTACACTTTTATCATCATGCAGCTTTTTATGTTTTGATGTATGAAAATACTCATTTGCATTTCCTTAGCTGTGCAGATGAGGATAGAAGCTATTAATATCTGAAAACTTACATGTAGATATTTTTAACTCACTCTAGGAAAATGCAATTTTTCTTATACCAAACTAAACACTCTGAAGTAATAAAAATTAATGACAATAAATATTAAAAATATTGCAGTTTAGAATGGTGCCTCGAGATCCATATTTAATTTCACAATGTCATGGTTATTTCAACCTGGCTTTGCAAACTCCCTCAGCATATTCTGAGGAAACATGGCTGAAAATGCAGTACCACTATTCTAGATACAAAATGGTAAAAATTTAAGAGATGCCGAAGAGTAATTTTAAAAGGGAAACATTGTCTTTTGAACATAGACATATAAAGAAATTACTTTATTAAAATAAATAAATCTATATCAACACTGTTTAAATCAGATGTAGATTTAAGGATTAAACTCTGAAAGTACTCGAAATCAGTCAGAAATAGTATGTTTCTTTATTTTCAATTACTTAAGAGGATCCTTAAGTTTACATTAAGGGAGTTCTGATAAGCACTGCTCAAGTGCAAGCCCTTACATGCATAAGGTTCCAGATATAGAAATAGGTTAGTAAAAATATACTCCTTTACAGATGAGAACACTGAGGCTCAAAGGAGGCTTAATCTTTTGCTGAAGGTCACATACACTGTTGTGATTTAGGAGTGTGACGCATTCCATCTCCCATTCTCAGCCTTTTTATTATTTTAATATACTTTTAACAGAAAATAAAATGGCATGTATTCCAAATTTGAAGTAATATATTTCAATATTAGAACTCTTGTGTCTTTAAAAACTGAGAGTGTTTTTCTATTTTAAGTGTTTGCTTTGTTTGTGGAGTTCAATGGAGTCACTGCTAAGCAATCCTAAGGCTATATATTGCAATATGGTATATCTCATTTTCAAAAAAGTATCAAACCCATGTCAGTCCAGTGTTGAATCCTGTGGATAGTCAGATTATTGCTTTTAATTTCTCTGTAGTGGGAAACAGTACATGCCATACCTTACCAGCGCTCATGTGTTACCTGTGACTCCTGGCAAGCACAACCTTGTCAGCAAGGACAAAAATATTTACTTAGGTTAACTGTCAATCAAAAGCAGTTATTCTTTTTATTGAGACTAATCCTTGGAGAAGTCACATGAATGTTTTGTTTTACTAATGCAGCAGTATTTTCTGTTAGTTGAATCTTCTTTCTGCAATGCGCTGTCTGTTCTGTTGATAAATTATGTCTCTCTGTCTTTGATCTGATGATGCCTGTGCCATGCTATTACTGCAGGTTTTGGACATTTTTGTGTTTGCACATACTGTAGAGGGAAAAAAGAGTGGCTAGGAAAGCAGAGAGTGTGAGGGATTTCTTTAAAATTTTTGATTTTTAAATATTTATTCTTTCCTATTTTTCAATATTGACCCTAAATCAGAGTTTAAGACTGTTTAATGAAGAGACTGTTACAAAGTAAATTTGAAGAAAGCTTTCCTTTACATACAAAGGAAGACAGGGGGAAGTAGGGTATATGAAAACCTCTATTATTTGCTTCGAAGAAATCTCATTCTCATTTTGAGCCTACTATTGTTCTGATTTAAAAATCCTTTCATGAAACACTTATTCTACTCTAGCATGTTTTCTGTTTGTGGTACATTAAAAGTAGGTTAACAATAGCTATGCTATATGTTTCGAGCTTTTTGTGTGGCCTATGCATAGTAAAACACTAATGAAAGGTTTCTTAAAGAAGAACATACATTTATTATGTGTACACCTAGCACTTATATAAGTGAAAGATCACAGTGAAATCCTTTTAAATTAATGCCCTTTCCAGAAAATTCAGTGTGAATGAGAAAATATTTTTACATTTGTTTATCAACCACATAGTCCTGGTGTAAAAAATGTAATTCATAGCTGTAAATTATACTTGAGTTATTTAATATGTGGGTGGATTTTTCACACAGCTTTTTTTGAAAAACTACATGTGCAAAACAATGTCTTAAAACTATGAAAAAAAATATTGTCACTGTCTAAAAAAGTTAAAATTTCTGGAAATAAAAGGGCAGTGATTGTCACTGAAGTATCTAAAAAATTAAGCCTTTTTTATTAATTTGCAAGTCTTTGAAATGTTTTCATTTATGTACAATGATGACAAAGGTTATAGATGAGTGTCTGCATCAGGATATTCCAGATTAAGCAGAACCTACTTGAAGTGGCTGTTTAAAATAACCACTTATATAAAATTGATTTTCTTTATTATGATAATGGATCAGGAAATCTTCTGCTGAGAATTGCAGGGAAGCTCAATCTAAAATAGTACAGAAGTACCATTTAATATAAATATATTTTTTCTTTTTTCTCTTGCAGGTGTGATGAATGCAGGCTTTGCTACCATTTTGGCTGTCTAGACCCTCCCTTGAAAAAGTCTCCTAAACAGACTGGCTATGGATGGATTTGTCAGGAATGTGACTCGACATCCTCCAAAGTAAGTTAATGCACCCTAAAAATAGTTGAAGTATTCTGGTTTTAGGAGTTTCACTTTGTGTCTGAAGTTTTTTATGAAATGCTGTGCATAGGTTTGCTCTGGCAGAAGATCATAAAATAAGCCTTTCAGATTCTCTTTTAAATAGGTATGAAAAAACCCAGAATGTATGCAAAATGGAAATATTCTTAATCAGTAAAGAAAATTTTACTATGCTAGTTAAATGCTTGTTTTGTGTTCTCTGTGAGAAAGGTGTGAATCCAGATACTGTATCAGCATTGGTAATATTGACAAGAAAAAGTATTTTAGGAGTACTACAGAATACAAACCTCTAAGGAGAGAAAATGCATGTATTCTCTAAACAAAGGAAGGTGATTTGAATTACTAAACCATTTTCTTTCACTGAAAATTCATGTGAAGGTTATCAATACCTTATATTGATTGGCATGCCTTGTTCAAATATAACACTGTAAAACTAGAACTACATTTTTGGCATGGAATAGCTGTTTAATAATACTGAATGTAATAGTATTCTTTTATAGTACTGACTTTTCAAAAAATAAAGATTTTGATTCTTTGTTTGTCTGCACAGAAGCTTCTTTAGCACTGGTGTTCTTTTCTATCATCACCATAATCTCTGAAGAGAAACTTTCCAATTGATTCCTTAAGTGGATTTATAAATGCATCCTCAGTGTAAAAATAAAAGAGTATTCTAAAAGTCTTCAACATTTTTCAGGTTGCTGTCATTTCTTTGTATTTTGTAGGATCTTCTACCTATTAAGTGCCTCAGTGTTTGGATACACAGGGACACAGCTGGGATGAGATGTTCTCATGTGTTATTTGTCAGCATACTTGAATACTTACACTCTGTCATGTGTTTACTTTTAAGATTGGCACATACAGAATCTTCAGGGAGTGGTATCATTTTTTGGCTTGCTAGTATCCCTTTCCAATTGCTAAAATATGTTATTCAGTTTCCCCTGGGGAATTAATCAAATTGTTCTTTTGTAAGGAGGTATGGAGACAGACACAGGAAATTAGCTGTCCGCTACAGTTTGGACATCAAGCAATCTTTCTTGAATACCACTTACATGCAAGAGACATTCCAAGAGTGAATTAAAACTGTTATTGAATTTCTGTCACCCGCTTAAACTAAAGTGGGTTCCTGATAACATGAGTTAAAAATCTCGTGTCTCGTGTATTCTTGACTTCCAAGTACACAGAAAAATCCAAGGGTTTTTAATTTCTACTCATGTTTTCCTGGAGATCACTACACTGTGTATCAGATACAATTTTTTAGCTACTTTATGAGGTAAATTAATTATTATGGACTTCACTTCTTGCAGGATGTGTATTAGTTTTAAATTGTGTTGGAAAATGGAATGTTTTAAAGAGTAAATAAATTTTTTCAGTAGAATGATTACACATTTTGGGTTACCTTAGTGATTATTATGAATTTTTAAAACGTTCTTGTGTCTGATTTTCATTCATAAAGATTTTAATGAGTAAATTTAGATAAAGTCTCCTGGACTTTAAAGTACAGGCAATTAGAATTGCATTTAGTGAATATGTAATAAATATGAAAGATACTGAAAAAATTGTCTTATGGGGACTCCTTGTGGTTTTGTTTAGTCACTTTCACACAGCTTTTCCAGAGGGCTGTGCAGATAAATTTCTCTGATAAAGCTGTATTGCCCTATATGTTCCCCAAAGCCTTTTTTGGTAGCTTTTTTCTGTTTTATACTATGCAGTGTAATAAATTTAAAAACTATGGTATCAAGTTAAACTCCTTTCAGCCATAAAGTGAACCTGTTTTTAAAGGATTAAGACTTGGTCTTGTATTTCATAATTTCTTGAATTTTGTCATAAAATTCTTTGTTCTACATGGTTTTAGGATTGTGTATTATATATCTGTGATTTTTCACAGCCAGGAGGAGGTGGTATGATAAGGCTTTTTCTACCCCTCCTCAGAGGGGGTGGTTTCTCAAATGTGTGCTTAGAGCTCAGAAGTGAACATGTGTAGAGAAAGTTGGGTCATTTGCTGCACTCTGCCTGACCTGTGGATGAATTGCAAGCCTGAGCTACTGATGATTTCAGTCTCTCAGTCACTCACTGCATCCAATTTTTGATGTGTCACAGGGAAGTTACTAGTATGGATTATAGCAGCAAAATGGGATTGAGTTTTCTGCTTTTGCCAAGGAGACTGTTGTTTAGTTCTCATTCTTTTGACTTTGCTCATCGGTTTTGGTCCAGTTTAAATCACCTATAGTACACATTTTAAAATTCCCCAACAATGTATCTTCTTTAGCACTATAGGGCCTTGAAAATAATTGGTAGGTAAATGACACTATTTCAATGACAAGAGAGGCCATAGTGCTGAACATTTAATGGCTGTTAGTTTTTACTTCTAGTTATAAAATTCAATTTTAGATGTTCAGGAAAAGTTGCATTCTGCTGACAGCAAATAATGCTATTTTATTTTCAGATTTTGCCAAGCACTTGCAGGTGTCAGCAGTACAAGGCATGTAATTTAACAGTAATAAACATATGATTTAAATTGTGATCTAGCACAAACATTGGACATGCTACTTCAATTTTGTTCATCCTAGTCGCAGGACATTCCAGCAATTGTGTCAGTTTTTCCACCAGCGTAGCATATTCCCATATTACCCTGCCTGTCAAATAATAGACAGACAGTGACTTTGCTGTAGGGCATAAGGGCAGCAGCTTCTCTCTGGTAACACTTGCTGTCACTTCTTTGGAACGGGTGATACTCACTACTAAGTTCTGACAAGCTCTCTCATCTCAAAAACATTGTAGATTTTGTTACATCACATGAAAGCTGAAATAAACTTATAAGGTCTCCGTTTCTATAACAGTGTCCATTCACCCTGCAGAAGGATTACAGAGCTCTTTCAGGATTGCCAAACAACACCATAAATCATGACTTTTCTGGTAGCTTTTATTAGTGGTATTCAGGCTTAATATAGACACTTGTTTCAACTTGTTCTAGTTGAATTTAAGAAAGATGAATAGAACGTAAACGAAAATAATTCAATATCATGATATGGTAATATTTAGTAGGAATAAATGTGGCCTGACCATTTTTTTCATTTGTGTACAATAAGATCTTATTATGAGGTCTCTTTATTATTAGATGTGGGCTTCCGTCTATTGCCTTCCAGTGAAAAAAGTATTGTTTGAAATATCTCCTCTGATTTTAAACTTTTGCAAGGACCAAGGCAGCAAGGAGTTTAGACATATTATCATGATGGTTACACTAATCATGCTAGTTAAGTTTCTATCTGCTCATCTTTGCACGTAATCTGTTTTGAAAAACACTGCAGAGTGTGTGTGTCAGGTCATTATTTGAGTACTGCAGGATCAGCTGCTTCGTCTCTAGACTTTTGTTTAGCTTCCTTTTATTTAATTTCTTTACTGTACTGCATTTTTTCAGTGGAAATAAATTGTCAGTATATATGTCAGCACAGAATTCTCATCTAAACCCCTCAGGAAATGTTTTCTGGAACTGCAAATACACAACATAACAACCCTAGCAAGTAATATATTTTAGTACACATTTTGTGTTCAAAAGAAATCATTGATGATTATGCTTATTAGCTAGGTAGAAGCATTTATTTTTTGCTTTCACACAGCAAATATGCAAATTTATTTGAACACTGTAATATTACATTATTGAATATAATGTTTGAAATAATATTTTAAGTTTCAAATCTTTAAATTTGTTCAGATGATAAGAAAAAAGTGCACAGTTCAATTCCTGTAGTCCCTGGAATTTTATTCTAATCAAAAATAAGGCTGGTGATTAAGAAAGTCTGTGAGGAGTGCAGAAGTGTCTGAACTACTCCTGCGCTGTGCAGGCGACAATCTCGTTATGGTTTATAGAATTTTATCTTTTTCACTATGACTTTCTCCAAACACGGAAAACATTTCCTCACACACGTACTTTCACGCAAGTGTGTTGAAAATTAAACAATGAAACCAAAGTCCTAATGTTAACCTTTCAAAATCTAGGAAATACCGAAGTTGAGGTGGCACACGGTGCTTTAAGTGCTTTGTTGGTTATGTGTGGCTTTGCAGCCTTTAATCACTTCATGCTATGATTTTTAAATTTTCTTCCCTAGGACCCCTGTCTTCTCTGATTTAGCTGTTGGAGGTCACTAAAAGGGATTAATTTGGGTTGAGAATTAGGAGAAAGTCTGTCTTTAGGATTTGCAAGTCATGAGAACTGAAGTGATGATTTCAGAAAGGGGGAAAAAAGGAAATTTGACCTTATGTTTGAAGTAGTTGAGTTGCTACCAACAAATTGAATTTTATCTTTGTCTCACCCCTGAGCTGCTGTGAGTGCTAGGCACAATTAACATTTTCAAATGTTTAGGAATTTTTTCTCCTTATTTGCTCTTACCCTACTTGGATGCCTTGGCCCAATCTGTAGAAATGCTGAATTCTCTGAGCTGAAGTGGGAGGCAGTGTGTATATATACACAAGAAAACCCTGTTTGATGTAACAGATGAAGTTGGCATGCAGCAGTAATATAGTTCTTAATCATGCCTTAAATATGTTCTACATGCGCTTATTTTATCATTCAATGCAATGCAATTTTGCATAGCTATATCTAAAATACATTTTTAAAAAATATATTAAAAAATATCCATACAGGTCTTTTGAATTAATTCAAATTTGTTTCAGTAGCGTATTCTGACAAAGGATGGCCCTCATTTAGGCACCTTAAATCACAGAGGTTGTTGTGCCTTCTTTTGAGGACAGAACGTAGAAGCAAATGTACTGCCATCATGGCACCCAGCATTGCAGCTGAAAAATGATAAAAGAATATTGCTAATAAATCTGCTTGCTGCTTCAAGCAGAACATAGTATAATGGGAAAAAATGTTCAGTTTCTGTGCAACGTTTTTCAACCAGAACTTAGGACTATTTTAAGGTAGTTTACAGAAAAATTACATAGTGGAATTCACTAACTGCATTTGTCTTCCACAGGTGTGAAAATTATGTTCTATGTTATGATATGGTCTTAAAGAATGATAGAGTTAAACATTTTTGTGTTTATTTATATATTTCAAAGTTTATGGAGGAGAGTTTAACTAGTGCGTTGGTTTCTTGTGTGACATAGAAAGAAAGATGTGTTTTAATATAGCAGCTGGATAATATTTGGTTGTTTTGAAATCACTGTTGTTGCCCTAGGTTTTTGAGGAGCTGTAAAACATTGTCACTGGAGTGATTTCCTTAAAATTGAACAAGAGAAAAGAAACCAAATCTGTAAGGCCATGTGAAAATTTAACACAAGTCCTTACACCACTTTTGCCCTCTTTTAAGCACTTCAGTAATGCCAAACCTTGGCACAGAAATGGTTTTCACTACCAAGATGGTCAAAAAAAGGTGTGAAATTTTAGTGTATGGCAATATCACTTGGCTGAAGCATTGCCAAACATGTTTTAAGATTTGCTTCCCAGGTATCATATTTTAAAAAAATGAGTTGGCACAGCCTCTGTTATTTTCTGGCAAACAGGTATAATACATCTGTGTAATGAATAATTTATATCATAAAATGTTCCAAAAATTATCAGCCTTGAAATTAACTTAAGCTGGGGCTTGATTTATGAATAGTGGATAAGTTAGTTGGTAGTAAATCCCCAAATTAATCCAAAAACTCAGATACACTTTAGTTGGCAGAAGATTCTCATAGTCTAGGTGGGAGACTTAGGTTTTAATGAAAAATAAAAACAAAACAATAAACAGTTAAGCACTGGAAAATATTTGTGGAACAGATGCTTACTTTCAGTATTTTGATTCTTCTCCACATCAAAATCCATTTTATCAGTTCAAGTATTTCCTGGTGTTGACTGGCAGATCCTCATCGTGGGCTTCTAGTGCTTATACTTTTAGGGTGCAGCTTGACTGTATTAAAAAAAAAAAAGTACCAGAAAATGAATAATACAATATAGCACTGTCTTTCACATGAAAAAACATTGTCTGAAAAAGTCTCTCTTTGAAAAATGGTAGTGCAACTAATATCATCCAGATGTTTAAAGAAATTGGAATATGGAGCTATTTTTTAAAATGTGTTATTGTTGTGTCAAGTGCAAAACCAAATTTCTGATTCTGAAAGATAACACTGGGATAGACCAAAAAAAGTATTGTAAAAATAAATTACCAACTAGGAGTACAATGTGAAATACTTTTTTTGGGGGGGAGGGCGTTTTTGGTTTCTTTGTTTTGTTTTGCTGGGGTTTTTTTGGGTTTTTTGGTTTTTTTGGGTTTTTTTTGGCGTTGAACTTTGACAAAAACCTGCAGTCTCTTTCCCCAGTGATATGTTCTTAGAAAACTGAGATTTAAATATGCAATATGCACTGCAGTTTTAAATGAGGCTCTTTTGTGTTTAAAAAAAAAAAAAAGCCATTTGAATAGCACTTGGTCCAAATATTTTTTATTTTTCCAAGTTTATTTTCTTCCCCCTCTTTTTTGTTGCAGAAGAAGGAAGAAATCCCTTCCTGCTTACCTTCTTTTGCTCTTTTTCACAAGCAATCCAACAATATAGTCTTTTCCAAAGCTCAAACTTTGCACACTCAGTGCAAGTTCTTTATCTCAGTGTGAGAGCAGTAGTTCTTCACAAGGTGCTCCGTCCAGCTTGTGTCCCTTCCACAGGCTGAAGTCCTTCAGGATCAGACTGCTCCAGTGGGTTCTGCAGTCCTGCTAGCACACCTGCTCCAGAGTGGGCTCCTCTCTCCATGGGATCACAGGTCCTGCTCTAGCACAGGCTTCCCACAGGATCTCAGCCTTCTTTGAGCATCTGTCTGCTCCAGGGGCTTCTCCCTGGGCTGTGGGTGGATCTCTGCATCCCTGCGACCCTCCGTGGGCTGCAGGAACACAGCTTCCTCACCATGGGCTGCACCATGGGCTGCAGGGTAATCTCAGATCTCCTGCTCCTCGTTCTGCACTGACCTTGGTGTCTGCAGAGCTCTTCCTCTCACTCCTTTCTCTAGGTGCTGTTGTGCAGGTTTTTCTTGCTTCTTAAGTAAGTTATCCTTGAGGCACCACCACTGGCGCTGTTGGGCCCAGCAGTGGGTCCCTCTTGGAGCCAGGTGGCATTGGCTCCATTAGATGTAGGAGAAGCTTCTGGCAGCTTCTCCCAGAAGCCACTCCTGCAGCTCCCCACCCGCTGCCAAAACCTTGCCACAAAACACAATACAAAAATGAAGCAAATTAATTTTTATGAGACTTTGTATCACACAAATCAAATTATTACTGAGGTAGTCCTGCTTTTCCAAAGTTGTCTTGATCATTTTGCTTTGTTGTGATGAAAAATATGTTACTGAAGAAAAAAGCTGGATGGCTGATATTAGAAACAAGCTTGGTCATTGACTGTCACTTTTGTTAAAATACATACCCATGTGCAATTGCCAGTGGAACATTTAAGAGTACCTGATTAATATAATACTGGCAACAAATCATAAACAGCATAGAGGTTGTGCATTTTTAATGCATGTAATCTGAACATACACAGTGTAATATTTTAATAACTAAACCTCTAGTTTATGTATAATAAATATTACTTACTCTAAGGTGGTGGCTAAGGAAGCAAAATCTCTTCATGGGCAGCTGTTCGAAATGCTGCTGCTACTCCGTGCCTTCTTTAGGTTATGCTTCTGACAAAATCTGCTTACAGTTATGGTTTATCTGGGTAATAGCTCTGCTACTGAATCGTGACTTACTCTTCCTAAGCCATGACAAAATGAAATTACAGCCTATGTTGCCTGCTACTGTAGTACTGAGTGGCAAGAAATCTCTGCTGGGAGCTAGCTGCAATTGGGAAAAATCCAGACATCAGCTAGTGTCATGATTGAAATAAAGCCAGTGAATCCGGTTTTATGCTAACTCAGCATGAGAGAATTAAAAAAAAAAAAAAGGCAGTTTTTGAGCTCTGAGCAGCGCATCACAACAGGAAGATTTTATACATCCTCTTTTGTATGCATCTATGCATATTCTCAAAGAAAATGAGAAGGTTGCAAGAGGAGTTGTGTATAAGAAGGACAGAGGAAACAAGGTTACTTGCACCATACAGAACTGGAGGCTTTCTTTTTCTTGCTTTTGAAAATTGATTTCTAAATATGTGCAATATTGGGAAGCATTGTGACTGTGAATTTGCATATTGAAGATGCTATATTGAAATGTGAAAGACATGAAAATGCTGGTTTTAATGCACATTTTCTCCATTTTACATTCCTTTTCGAAGGAAGGCACAAAAGGAAGGCACGCATGTGTCACGGTTACTACATGGCAGCTTCCAAAGCATCAGAACTTACAACACTGATGTGCATTCAGATGTTCTTTGTCAATCCAGTTCTTTTCCTACTTCTAGAGTTCCTAAAATAAGGAGCTCTTTGGGTATTGATAATTAGGGATGTCATGCTGACAGTGGAGCCATACTCTCAGGTAATAATCAGTTTGGAAATTTAGATTGTTATTTGCTTAGTAGAATGTTTTGATTTTGGAAATGTCTGAAAAAAAAAGTATGGATGAAAAGCTTGTAACTGCCTTGAACTTTTAAACCTTTTGAGTCTTGTTTAAATTCTTGGCTTAGATGAGATAGGCTTCCAGGAGGGCAACATTTAAAAAAACCCCACATTTCCATTGTGCATAATCTTGTTTGATCTGAATATTCATTAAGAATTAAGCAGTCAACAGAAAATTTCAAGGTGTGTTCTTTGCAGTGACATAAACAGGGACTCCTGATGTGCAAAGGTATGTGTGGAGGCTGGTGGCATCCTGTTGCACCCTAGTGTTGCAAAGTGTTGTTCTGTTGCTACCAGATTTCTGAGATAAATTTCTTAACCTAGAAATATATTTATTGTCTTATGTTTTACATAGAACCAGAAGGTATGTAATTAAAGAAGAATTATATATTTTAATTTCTCATTAGTTCAGCTTTATTACCCTGCAAATTATTTTAGCACATCACCTGTAATCATATTCTCTATGACAAAAGAAGAATTAGGTATTTAATTGTTAGTCTCTGTATAAGATTTGAACACATTATCATAGTTACCCAATTAAGTGTTCATGTTTACTCTCAAGGTTGATTTTATTTTCAAGTCTTTCAAAGAAATGTAGCCATATATGTCACTTTAAGTAATGTGTCACTCATCAGTATAAATTGCTAATGCTACCTGGGCAAAGTCTAATCATATTGAACAGGAGAGAGCAAGGTGGGGGTGAAGAAACCAGAAAAAGTGCCATTTTGTGAAGTGCTAGGCAAGTAATGAACTTTAGTACAGGCAAGATTTACTTTTCGTCATCATGTTAGATAGTGGAAGTGAGGTTCAGTTGCCATTCTCAAACAGAAATTGTCGTAGTGCCAGCTACATTTAATCACATTTTGCAGAAGACAGCTGGGCATTGCCATTTTGTGCTGTGTCAGCCATTTTCTCTGCAAAGGAGTGTCTCATCACTTGGATTTTAGCATTCTGTAGCAGAAAAGTTCCATCCTCTTAAAATTGGCTCAGCAGATAACTTGTGTGGGAATATAACTGCAAGAGCATTACAATCAGTTCTACCAAGAAAATGCATGACTATTACATGGAATTTTAGGAAGGCTTTTGAAAAGATTTTCACAAAACCTTTAAAATGTATAGTGCGTTGTTAAATTCTAGTAGCAATTAAGTTTATCTTAGATTTTTTAGTGAATGGGGTTTTGGTAACCGTTGAAAATTATTATTTGGTTCAGTGGTTTGGAACATCTTTGTGCGTGTTTGAAAAGTCTTAAGTGTACTTCAGCTGTGACAAACATTACCAAAAGATTTTTTATGTGGAAACCCTTGGACTCTGTAGATATCAAGATTTTTTTCTAGCTACTAATCTCATGAAGACTGAAGGGCAGATGGTATCCTTTCAGATGGGATATAAATAGCTGAAGAACAGTGTCAAAAAGGAAATAAAATAGCAAGATAACTCAATAATTACGGAAGGTGCCCACAAGTGTACTTCACATACTTATTTTTGGAAATAGAAGGGTGTCAGCAGATTAATACAGTCATTGACATAATGAGTGTTAAATCTGTAACCAGTCCCATGCAATAAATAAGGATACATATGAGGTACTAATATTTACAAGTATATTTTGTATCATATGAATATGCATTTGCTCTACCATCTTCTCCTACTGCATGGTACCTCCACTGCATGTTTAAGTTAAATGTATTGCCCAGTACAGGATTTCACAACACAATGATGTTCTAAATACTGCATTTTGTAACTTACTGGTGGTAAGAAACTTCTTTAAGGTCTTTAAAATGTCTAATGATAATTTCAATAATCTTAAAATTTAAAGGTACAGTAATTTCACGACTATAAGGCGCACCGGATTATGAGGTGTACATCGGGAGTCAGCAAATTTCGCAACTTTGTACATTATATAAGGCGCACCAGACTATAAGGCGCACTTTGTTTTTGCAGCGAGGAGCTGCACCGCGCGCAACAAAGTAATGAATTAGTAATGGAATTGCGTGATCACAGGGTTTACTGTCAGGTGCTCAATTTGCAAACATTTTTCACAGATTGACATAGCCTTTAAACGCAGCCCCAGGCACCCTTCCCGTACCACGGACCCTGGCACTCCTGCCTGCCCCTGGCTGGCATGGCTCGCGGCTCCCAGCTCCCACCACGCGACCGCGCCCTGTCCCGGCGTCGCCGCGTCCCAGCGTTCCCCTGCCTGACGGCCGCGGCAAGTCCCGGCATCTCACCAGCAGGCGGCTGCGCGGCTTTCCCCTGACCAGCGACTGCGCAGCTTTCCCCCAGCCGGCGGCTGTGTGGCTGCATGACTCAGCCCTGGCCAGCGGCTGCACGGCTCACCCCCAGCCGGCGGCTGCCCCACGTCCTCCCTGCTGGCAGCCGCATGGCTTCCCCCTGGCCGGCGGTTGTGCCGCGTCCCAGCGTTCCCCTGCCTGGCAGCCGTGGCTCCCATGGGTCCCGGCTTCCCCCGCGCGACTGCAGTTCCCACGGGTCCCGGCTCAGCTCACAGATCACACTTCCGGGTTGGCAAATTTCTGAACTTCGTCCATATATAAGGCGCATCCAGATTATAAGGCACACTTCGGGGTTTGGACCAAAATTTAGTCAAAAGGGTGCACCTTATAGCCGTGAAATTACTGTAATTATGAGAAAATACAAAAAGATTGAGATTTAGAAGCTGTGGTCTATTATCTTATAATAATTCTCTCACTGAATAAGCTATTGACCTGATTTTTTGGGTTTTTTATGTTTCTTTATGTGCTTTCTGGATATAGCATAGACAGAGACTGAAAAGCTCATTTATATAAAATAGTAAAATAGTAAGAAGACAGTAGATACACTGTCTCATAGACAATGAATCATTTTACCCACTGATTCATCCCTCCATGCAAAACAACCTGCTTCAGCTAAAAAATAGTGAAATGGTTTAGGCATTCCCTTGGGAATATTATTTTCAACCCTCTTAAGAAGAGGAAGAGGGATGCAAACTGACATCTTACCTATGATATGGAATGTGTTCGCCAGTTAATTCAGGGCAGCAGTCAAACCATTGTCTCAAAATAAGGCATAAAGTATGGCTGTCTCTCTTAAGTTGTTGTTTTTGTTGTGGGTGTTTCGTTTTTTGGTTTTTTTGGTTTTGGGATTTTTTTTCTTTTAATTTGGAAAAAATTAAAATGGAAAATGGTACGGGCGGTTCTTAAACCCCAGAGTGCTTCCAGTGAATCTCAGGAGGAGGAAGGGGGACTGTTGATGATCTAGGATGACACTGCTGAACTCTGAATAAAACTGGTAGTTCAAATACTCTGCAATTTTTGGAAAATCCTTTTACTAACTTAACTAGGTCTTCATTCTGGTATTCTAATTTTGATGGATTTTATCTGAGGTTTTTCAGTGTACATTTACCTTAGCATTTTGGTTGAGGTCAGAAATGTGTTTTTGAATAGAATTACCCAGTTGCCACCAGTGGCTCTGTTTCGGTTCATATTATGGATATGATTTTAGGAGTGTGCTAAGTGAATTTCTGTCAAGGGGCACTAAAGCCTAGGATATATTCTGACTGCTAATGGGCATGCTGTCTTCATGACCAAGCTAGGGTGTATCTTTGAAGCATATGTTCTGCATCTGGCTGGTCCTCAATACGATCTGCTTTGTTCTAAAGAGCTGCTCCTGTCACGCCACAGTTTCCTGGTATGGAGTGACTCTTGCATTTACTGTATTGAAGGTATGTTTGTGTTTCAGTTTCATCTACTGAAAGAGTTGTTTTATTCCTATTTTGATGAGATAATATGTGGAAGTATTGTATTAGTAGTCTCAAGATCAAAAGCCTAAAAACTAATGCACAGATCTATACTGGTAGAGTATCAAATTTTATCATTTGTCCATTTGTATAAGCACTGTCTGCTTTCAACTGAAAGCATCTGTTCTACAGTGTTAAGGAATCATATTTAAGAGTAAGGGACTTGCTTGTATGTTTTCTAGTACAGATAAGAAAAAGAAAAGGAATTTTGTCTGGTAGAAGTAATCTCAAGAAAAAAAAAAAAAACCACCACAGGGAAAATAGAAATATGCTTCTGGGAATGAGGCAGTAAGTTGACATTTTGTGTGAATTTAGCCTCATCATTCCATGTATCATTTGAAGTGTTCTTAATTAGGGAAGAACGAGGAATTTCCAGGCCTTTATGAGGATGTTTTAAAGCTGGAGCAATAGTTGTAACCTTTCAGTTCCTATGAGCTCAGCAAAAGATAGCTGATTAATTTCACATCTTAAACTGTGTCAATTGGGCTGTTCATTCATTCCCTTTTTTAGTAAACACCCCGTTGTCAATGCAGCTTAGTGTGCCAGCATAAAATATCCTAGTGTTTTAGCTGGCTACTTTAATTAATAAGAGTATATATCTCTGTTTAAGAGTATAAAGTTAAATGGAAATGAATGAATGAATGAATGAACGAATAAATCAAGGGCACCCACAAAATAGTGTTCCTGACATTTGTTTGAAGCTTCTCAAAGGATGTAAAAAATACTTTTTTTCTCATTTTTCACATTCAGATATTCGAGAGATCTCCACATGTGTAGGAAGCATTTTTATAGAAAGGTTTTTATAGAAAGCCTTTTATAGAAAGCTACTTAATTAATTCTTTAAAAAAAATTGTTTTTATAGCTTTGAATTAATGTTTTACTTTTCTGCTTTATTAGTTGAAAATAAATGATTATGGTTTTCAAGAAGAGAGAGGAATAGGAAGAACTGGGGAGCTAGAAAAGCATGATGGCAAAAACAATGGAACTGCAAGAAGCTCCCTTGGCATAAAAGGAGAGCTGTAAGCACACACACATTTGTAAGAATGAGAAAATTCCACTTGGAAAGTACACAGAAACCCTCACAGGGGAGAATGGGGTGAATTAAGAAATAGGATTGCAACAAAGTGGAAAGGAGGATTTGGAGGACACACTGAGAGCTTCCCCCCAGAGAAGGGCAGAGTACCTCTAGAAAGCCTCTGAAAAAACAGGTGGGTTGCATGTAAAGTTAATTTAGGGAGCTATAAAACCTAGTAATAAACTTAGATTGCATAAAAGGATGTACTGAACAATCCCTTTATTTTCTATTCATTTCTATTCTGTTCTCTTTCTTTTTCTGTTTCATCTTGTTACTGGAAGAAAATTCTGGAAGTGGGGAGAGATGAAAACAAGTCTTGATTTAAAAGGTAGCCTTTGACTATTTTGTGATTTTTTGGTGATCACACATTTTAATATAACCCTGTTTTGCATTATGTTGGGAAAATCTGGACTTCAAGGAGTTGAAAAGCAAGAATCAGCGCTGAAAGAAGATGTAAGGAGCTAAATAAATATTACTTAAAGGACTTCTCAAAGATAAAAAAAAACCCACAACCCTATGAATGTGCTGACCCTGTCTTGAGAATTAAGTTAGATGGTACAATTTAAAGCTTTGTTCCAACATCTGACAGACATACTCTGCATGCTGATGCATAATATCTGAAGATTGTGTGCTTGAAAGAAAGCTTTTTCTGAGCTACATTCTATTTTTGTTAGAATAAAGCAGCTGCTTTTTGGAGCAGAGATCTTCTCAAGTGTTCAGTCTTCTCATTCAAGTTAAGAATTAGCAAATACTGTGAGCAAATTTTGTGTATACTTTCTTTCAAGCTGCTGAAATGGACTAAAGGAAAGTATTTTGACTATAAATAGTGCAAATGTGCAGCTTGACCCTAAGAAACGAAAGTAAGTTTGCTGTTGTTCCTTACTCCCAAGTTGTCATCGCCTCGGTAATCCAAAGGCACAGAAAGTTTGGAGCATTTTAAACGTTTCTTTTCTCTCGAAAAGAAATGCAGCTGGGTAAAACTTTCTTGTAGAGAGACTATATGAATGGATGCTATGACCTGCCCCGATCATTTCTGAAGGACTAAACTTTGCTTATGGAAGGAGACAACTGCAACCCCAAATGCAACTTTACTAATGGAGCTATTGTAGCTGTGGCACTGCCTTCCAGGAGTGGTACCAGATGACTTTGTGCATCTGTTGTTTAGAAAGTCTTTGTTTTATATGTTGGGTGTAAGGTGCCCATGCAATTTTGTAAATATGTTAAAGTCAGTAATTGCAATACTATCTAACATACATACAGGTACACAGTAAACATGTACCAGAGTACCAGATTATTATTACATGGACCTGTAGTGTGTGAACTGCACATCACCTGTGTGAGAGAAAACATCAGCAAAATCAGTCCACCCTTATTGTGGCTCTAGATGCTTGTGCAGTGCTTGAGAATTTGTTGTGTAGCTCCTGAGGTTTGGATTTGGGATACTTTTTGGATGGTGGAAAAAAGGATTGGAGCAATCAGAGCTGTACCAAACAGGCACAGGAAAAGTGAAATATCCTGCTCCAGCTGTAATATGTGTACTGTCATGAAAAGCTTTTTGAACTAAATTAAATAACTTCTATCAACTCTGTAAAATATAAAATGAGGACAAAAATAACATTTTAGGCTATAGTATTTGCCTATAATCTAATTCACAGTACAAAAAAAAAATAGCACACAATGCATAGGAAGAGAGCAGTGTGGACAAAAAAAAGGGAGAAAGTACTTAATTACTCTTCAATGATAGTAGCATGGTATAGCAGTCTTGCCAGTATATTAATATCCTGCAAAAGATACTAATATAAAATCTGTTGCTCTGGTGCACCAGATAATTACCAAATTATACATGATGTAGAACATTTAACACACACACACACACACACGCACACACACACACAGAAAAAAAGATAGATATTGGATTTTCCCTTTAGAGATTCTAAAAATTCCTGGTGATGATATACATCTTCATAAAGAAATTTTTGCCAATAATTTAAGCTGTACTATATCTGTGATTGGTAGTTTTAATCCAGGACAGTAACAGAGAAATTGTATTCCCTATTTTATACATACAGGATGAGTTTAGTATTTTGAGTGGCTATAATTAGAAGTTTAATTCCCTTTTTTTGTATTCTAATGTGGTTTTATTAATTGCAGCATTTTAAGAGACAATTTTTAATACAGTTCAAAGAATTCTGGGGTTAGAAAAGGCAGCTATTGAAAAGATAGCTAAAAAAATGACTTTTAAATGTTGGGAAATAGTGAATGGTGAGAAAGTAAAAGGGAAATACAATAATCCAGGAGACTTTGATTGAGAAGGTGGAGAATTCAGTCCCAAGAGAGTTGGGATTAGTACACTGAGTGATGGAAATGTAGAAAATGTGTGAGCTAGAAAGGGGAAACTAATCCATGTTCCAGAGGTCAGTGAATGATAATACCTTCAAACAGTGAAATGTTCTTCTGTTTTCTGTTTCTATTTGCATATGATAAAGTTAGAAAAATAGATACAAAAAACATTTTGAGAGTGCTCTTTCTAGCTTTAAATGTATGTAAATAATGGTTTTTTTCTGTTTGAAGAAGCATCCTGAGAAAACAGATGATCCTGTTTCCTTTCATAGTTTAATCAAACACTTCTAGTAAAATGCTAACAGTAGTAGCATGCTTATTTTAAAATAGTTAAGGTGGGAATTCACCTTGTGAACTTGGACAGGTGGGTAGATTTCAAAGATGTAAGTATACTTTGTCAGTACTGTAGTTTATTGGAAGATAAAGGGATAATACATTGGAACAGGTGGGTATTCATTGGAAATGTGTGCCTTTACTAATTCCTTCATATTGTACAAGGTGTTTGAAGAAAAAAAGCAAAAGTAGTGCGAGGCTGAAGAATGTAATTTAATTTCTATATTTGGAAAATTGAGAATTATAAAAGGTTTTTGTTTCTGTTTCTAAAAGAAGGCAGAGGTTTTAGAGATAGTTAAGTTCTATTAATTGAACTGAGGTGGTTTCAGAGTGAGCTGAAAAAGAGACTGTGTTGTGTTAACAGTGCGTAAAGATGGAAATCATAGTCCCCTTCTCCAGAGAGGGAAAAAATAGCCAAGGACATAACAACTGCGTTGCCTCTGTGACTGGCAGCATTGGAGGTTAGCACATGAATGTTAGAGGTTGCATTTGTAATTTCCTATCTTTGGAGAGGGCACAAGAAGAGAAGAGATTGTCAGATGTTGAATAAAAGCAGCATAAAGAGAATGACAAAGGCATAATAAAAGACAAAGGGAAATTTTACAACTGTGGAGCATGACTTAAAAGTTTAAAGCCCATATTCTTACTTCATTAACTAACACAGGGTAAAGTCTGAGGAGCAGCAAGGTGATTGATCTTGCATGTGAGTAGATTGAGATAAACTGTACATTTCTCCCTGGGGATTTACTTTGGCCACCTGTGAACTGTGGAGAACTACAGATACCTTGCCTGCAGCAGATTTTCCAAAATTCCACCTAAGATGTTGTGAATACTTTCAAAGTATGCCCCTGGGGTGTAGGAATAAGAACAGTAGGAGTGGTTGCTGAGCTGCTGGAGGGATGTTCCATGGTTTGGGCTGGAGAGGCACTGTGTGTCTGACCCAGGAAAGCTTTTTCTGTGCAGCACTGGAAATGAGACTGTGAAGCTAGGAGCACTTTAGCACTTCAATAAAAATGTGCTAATTTCATCCCACAGTGCTTCAACTGTAAGAAGCTGTCTTCATGTTTCAGAAAGGCCTTTTTTCCCCCCTCACTTTTGTAAGTCTAAAGGGGGACAAATATTTCTACTTTGTTACTGTGAGAAGTCTTTGTTAGTAACTTTGGCATCCAATTCATTACTGCAGTCATGTTTTCACAGCCTGGTGTGAGAGATAAACCCTTTGCAAATGAAGACAGCATCCATTTTCTTTCTACCGCAGGCCACACAGAATTGATTGGGGTAATAAAATGACAGTACGATGTAATATACTGACGGCTCTTTAATTTGAAAACTAGTTCCAGGCTGATTCAAAACTTGTTTAAAGCTAATTTATGACTTTGGTGTTTCTCAGCTGGACCAAGGTAAAGGATGATATATGAAAAACGATGCAGAGTTAACATAATATATTCAAACCTGTCAGCTTGAAATCATCTATAAAGGATTTGTTTCAATCCTTTTTTTGTTTTGTTCTAAAGAAGCAATAGCAGAAAAAGTAGTGGCTGTTAGACTAGTGTGAACACTGTGTCACTGTGTATGACACTATTTTTCCATCATCATGTTTCAAATGGAAATTCTTGTGCTTTTTAGGAATGTATTTTATGCATAGTTTAAAAATATAAAAATATACATTTTCTTTAAAATAAGAAGCAGTGTCGGGTTACTATTTTGTTAAGTCAGTATCTGTGCTGACAGTATTGGTAAATACAGCATTTTGCTACCAAGATGTTCACTGTGTGTTTTGCCTGTATATGTATGTACAGACTACCCATGTCTGTCTATACATATCTGTATCCTGTTTACATGTAATATGCATACCTGTATATGTGTCTCAATCTCAAATTAAAGGTCTGGTTTTTGAAAAGCAAAATGTGAGAATAGTGAAATTCTTAAATTAAGCCACAACATCAGCATAGCATAACACATAAACACCTCCCTTTGAAAACTATCACTTTCATGTGGCTTGGAAATGAAATCCACATCTGTTCTATATGCACTATTGATTTTTCAGCATACTGTGTCAGTGTTCCTTCTGCACAGAAAAGGACAAAACTAAAAGTACAATGTGTGCTCTTGTACAGTAAATGCAAAAAGCAAATACATCATTTGGAGTGAAGGGAAGAAGAGAACTGAATACTGCAAAAACTAGTAAGCAGATTCCATCCCAGAACTAGAATATCTGATTTGTTATGTATTTGTGTTAACATATAATTAAAATAAGATTTTTTGCAGAAAACACATTGATCAAGCCTATGCAGTTGTGGTATCTTAAACTGCATGAACATTTAGATCACAGGAAAAGAGTCATAGTTAAAAGCAGGGCTATCTTTCTTGCATAAACGTAGCAGAATGTCTACACATTTCATGTTTCCTCTTCAAGGCTTTGTAAGTCCAATAAGGTTCATGTTCTGAGGAACTTTGATCAAAATCTGCATTTTTCAGGAAAAAAATTACCACTAAGCATTTGGAATTTATTTGTTTATAATGCACTTATATTTTCACAAAGTATTTCTACATTTTAAGGAAGCTGGAACTACCATTTAGTGGCTTTCCCCCATAATTTATTAATTAATATAACTAAATACTGTGATCTATTATAAAGCTATGTGTTGATCTGTCTGACTTGAAAATGGAGATTTGTGATTTTTCCTATGTAGTTTAGAAAATCTAATAATAATTTAATGAAGTGGGAAGGGCTTAAGCACCGGAAAATACATGTACCAAAATAGTTACTGTGTAAATTATATGTCCATAAACCACCACGTCCATCACTGCTACAGCTGAGGCTGACAGATCAATGATAATGCTATTACCATTGTTTTTGTCATGCAGGACCTTGAAAAAATAATAAAGTGACTTTAGGACAATAAATTTTAATTATTTTTGAAGTACTTTTTCATTATAACATCTATTTGGCAAAAATACTGATTCAGGTTAGTGGTTGCCTTTCCTTTAAAAGTGCAAACTTTTTCAGGTTGTTTTACTTGCCAGAATACAAGTAAAAGTACCAGGATTACTAACCAGAACTGTTACTCACTTGGCCACAAACTCATGACACGCCTGGAAGCAGCTCCAGTAAAAGTTCTCATTTGCAACTTGCAGCATTTTTGTTGTGGTATCGTCCATGAAATGATCTCATCCCACTTACCAAATATGTCTGTTTCTGAAAGCTGTATTTCACATGTTGCCAAACTAGTTCAGAACAACATAGATTGCCTGTGTTACATATTTAGATCACAGAATAGTCTGGAAGGGGCCCACAAGGATCATCAAGTGAACTCTTGAAAGTGAGCAGCCCATACTGGGATTGAACCCAGGACCTTGGGGCTATTAGTACCATGGTCTGACCAACTAACAATGTAAAAAGAGATAATAAAACCAGTGCAATTGGAAAAGGAGGCATATTTGCTTGGATTGGTTTCTGAATAATAAAGTAAATTAGATTTCCATCCATCTCTCTAAAAATAGAAGGATTAAATTAGCCAGCTGGTTCTTAGGAGAAGGATGGCCAAGCTGCTAGAGAAGAAAATACTCAAGATTTGATAGAAAAAATAATCCAAGGACCTGTTGAGACAAAGGAATGTAACAGGAATGTAAGCTTACCAAATTGCAGTTGCTCAGATAATTTTTGAAAAACACTGTTTATTACTTTTAAAAAACCAAGTAACTGGAAATGGTTGCCACCATTATCTGGCCACAGGTAATAACAGCATAACAAAAGCATCTTCAGGCACAAAATGCAAGCAGAATTCAAGGAGAGAAATCACTGAACCAATGGATTCAGACAAGTATATAATTTTCTTCCAGCAGATGTGTTTGTTACATTTGTTTTTGTAAGAAACACAGAAAAGCTTCTGGAAACATATTGAGCTGATAAATTGCATGGCATTGATTTAACTTTCTTAAGGAAAAAACAGTACTGTTCTATATTCAGACATAGCACATGGCTAATTGGGTCAAGAATAAATATTCTCATCATCATAGTTCACTGGGACCAAAATGAGGTGGCCTTTGAGAGAGAGGATGTTTGCCTGTGCAAGTCCCAGGAAACCAGTGAGCTGTCAGGATGAACATGGTGCAAAGTTCCTTTTAATGGGGAAAATCAGACTTTATCAGAATGCTAGAGATGTTTCTCCTTGCAGCTTACTCTGTTTGGATGATACTCTTACAAGGTATCTCATTTTTCCTTTTGTTCCGCAGATCCAGCATTATGCCCATAAAACAGTTCAGTGCAATGGCAGTTGGACTTCACTGTTAACATTTTAATTGATAGTATTCTTTAGTGTTCACTAAAAGCTATTTTTTTCTGAAAGCTATTTTTTTCCTAAAATGTCTTCCTCATACCATGAGGAATATGAATTTTAAAGGGACATGTCACAAAATGGTCAAGTGTATCCTTTTCCCGAGTCACAGAAAGGTGATGCAATGAGAAAGGTGTAAAAAAGTTTTATTAGAAGTATTTAAGCTCAGAAGGTATTTTTTCACTTTATAGTCTTTAGGAATCCCCTCCATGTGTTAATTCTTTTACAGTACCTGGTCACCAGATGTGATTCTCTGTGTGACTCAGTAATGGTTGTTGGACCAGTGCTTACTTTTTCCTTTTCCATACAATGGGCTAAACTGCAATTGCTGAATATTATCATTATGAAATTTTAATTTACTTTTTACAGATTGTTGTGTTTGAAAACATAATAATGAGCTCTGCAGCTTGCAGTTTCCAAAAGTGTAATCTCGATTTCCCTGCAATTAGTGAATGTAGAAAGAAAGTGGTGTATCAAAAGCATATACTCTGCTTGCTAAGCGATGACATCTGAAATACCTTCTGTAATGAGCATTAAGACAAGCACAGTAGAGAGTTTACTGACTAATGGATTTATTCTCTGCATTAAAATGTCTCAATCTCTGCTGTTATCAAAACTGCTGTGTGAAGCAGTGAAGGTATTAAAGTGGTTTTTATTTTGAATGATTTAGTCATGTCGCATGGCAAAATCAAGGCAATTTGGAAAATATAATGTAAATTACTTAAGAATTTTTAAATTTATTTTACTGGAATGTTAAATTTACTAAAAGATAGCAAACTCTTTAACTTTAGCAGGTTGTGTCCTATATTGGTTTGCAGTGACTGGTAAAATATATTTGTTGGGAGTTGTTCTAGCATGGGTCCAGCTGTTTTACAGAAGCATCCATCTGCCATAAGTGGACAAAATGGAATATTCCCTTCCTTGTAGTTCAGGAGCAGGGGTAGGTATGGGCAAAAAAACCCGCTTATTCAGAACTTTGCAATTCTGAAATGCTGTAACTACTTAGTAAGTCTTAAAATTCTCTAATGGAGAAAATATTATTATTGCAAGAGAAAGTATATGACAGATGGTTTTGACTCGGGCAAAAGAAGTTGCCCAGAATAAAAAGAGTAGTGTTTCAGACCTCAAGTATTTTTTATTTCTTTGTCTGTGCTTAAAGCACAGATTCTCTGAAAAGTCTCATTTTCTTGGCGTGCCACATCAACACGCTGCTGAGGGGTCTGTTTGTGTCTGTTGCCCTCAGGACTCCGAGCCGTCAAATGAGGTGGTCTCAGAGGCCCCAGGTAACGTGGTACCCTCTACCTCAAGAAGTAGCTCTGAAGAGCTGATATCGGTGGCACAGAAACGTCCAGAAGAGGTAGGACATTCTGTGTCTATTTTTTTCCAAAACTAACTGTTGGGGAATACACATTTGCCTCTGTTTTTCATGACTAGTGTTGTACTACTAATAACAGAGACTTTTTAAAATGAGAGCTCAGTCTTATGCTCCCATATAAACAGCATACGAGACCAAGGTAAAACTCAGGACTATTATTAATGGTACCTAGAAGTATATTCCATAATATATACTACTTTAAAAATACTGTTTCTTATTGTCAGTAATTAGGATTCTTTTTTTATTGTTCCTATCTTCCACACCAGGACAGTAATAGGAGCCCTGTTAGATTCTGGCTAAATCAACCTTATTACACTGAGGAGTCAGAAATAGAATCCGTACATAGGTATATACAATTTTTATCATCCTTCACAAAATTCAAGTATGTCTGACTTCTGGCTTGTGCAAAGGAAAGACTCTTCCTGATATTGGGCCTTTCTTTGTTCTTTTGGTTTCAAAATTGATGTAGTATGGTCATAAGTTCATACTTCCTTTTGTTGTAAGCAAAGGTGCTTGTAAGGTAGTTCCATAGGGTAGCCAATGACTCAAGGTGTTCTCTGTCCCTGCTGTGCATCCCTGTCATAGTACACTACAGCTGGATAAGTGGCTGTCTGTAGAATTGAGGCTCATAACTTCATTTCATGGTGGCAATCATCTTCCCAGAGAAACCTTATCCTTAAATTAACCTTTCCTGTGAGACATAAGTCCTTCCTTGGCAGTAGCACATCTTACTAATAGAGTAAAGCAGAGGAAATAGGGTCAGTCCACAGATATTACAGGGGTCAAGAATCAAGGGACATACCATCTCAATATATCTTTGGTAGTGAGTTACAACAAGCCTTAACACTTAATCTTGGCTTATTCAAACATTTAATTGGTATTATTGCTATTAAAAGTGCATCAAGTACCAGGTAATATAAAGAGTAGCATTTGTTGGCTGCATTTTCTGAGATTTCTTTTGACTGTAATTTTCACAGCAAAGGAGAGTATGAAGTGATGGTCATAGGAAATATAATGCCATTTCTTAGTTTAGTGCAGTTTAGTGCAGCCTTTAGATAAATATCTTCATTTCTCTGAAAGTCTTGTCACTTTGTCTGAAGAGGGAGGGTCCAGAGTATGAAGCCTAGAGAATTCTGAAGAGCGTCTCCTGGAATAAGACCAAGTAGATTTACTTATTTTGGGATATCACTACATATTCCAAGACAGAAAATCAGATTATCACATCCTAAGTCCTGAGGATAGAGCAGTACAAGCTTTTAGTAACAGTTTTTTATGTATTCTTGAGTAGCAAAGGGACCTCTGGTCTGTGGAGGGACATGGGATCTGCCTCTTGATTCTCAGCTTTGTCAACTTACCTCACTCCAGTGGAGAAATTAAAATTGAGAGCGCAGATGATGTTTAAAATAAAAAGAGTGCAAAAGTGCTGCAAAAGAAACATGGTTAGTTAGTAAAAGGTGAATAAGAGGAAGATGGATATACAGTTTTTGCTTTTGTGGAATAAAAGCAGCTCAGCTGTAGAGGAAACTTCAGAGAATCAAAAGATGGAAATACACCTTTCAAATTTTACAAGGAGTTCAGTGATAGTTCATGTTGAAGCTGTTATACTGAGTGTGGGGTCATGTGTTTCATAAGGGAATAAGTCTTTCTCCAATCATATTTACTGCAGTTTGTACAAAAAGAGAGAGAGGTGAGTTAGAAGGAGTTTTGTGGTTGGATTTGCAGGGAGCCTTCAGAAGGGAACACCAGTATGCTGAATTCCCAAATTCAGAACCCACCATGAAACAACCCATCTAAGTTACTCATGGGTAAGTCAGCATGATAAGCAAACATTTGTGAATTACACCCTAAAAAACGGGTCCAAAAACTGTTTGCAGAGATTGATTTCAACTAATGCCTTTTTTATTTTTAATTTTGTTTGAAGTGTTTGGGTACATCTTTCAATATCTGCTTAATGAGTTAATATTTGGAATTGACTACTGACTGGTGCATTATTTGTGCAATTTATATCTCCTCTGAATTCAAACCATCAGTATTGGTGAGAGTTGTTAAAGAAAAGCTCAAACACAGCTGTGGAAAAGAGAAATGAATAAAGAAGGCAAGGTAGCTAACAGCAAAGGGTTTCAGGAAAGTGGAGAAAGTTTGAGAAGGTTGTGGAAAGGGGAGTTCAAAAAGAGACTTAGACTTGCAAATCTGAGGACACACGACTTCTAGTAGGAGAAGGTATGGAAAATCCCACAAAGTGCCACATTAATTTGAATAAAGCACTTTTTTTTTCTCCTGCTTACATTTGTTTTCCTCTTAGATAGGAGAGTCTGAATCTAACACTTGGTTATACCTGTGACTTGTGCCATCAGGATGGTATTTGTGGGATATAATCTGATCACTCAAATGAGGTTTGGTTTTGCTTGTCTAGTCATTCCTCCTAATAGAAATTATGGTTGAATATTGAGTTCTCCTCAAGGCATCCACTCCTCTTACTGCTGCCCTTCTTCCCAGACACTTCTGATGCTCTAAAGTTAGATTTAACTCTCTTGGATCAGGACAGTGTCCAGCTATGGGGCATAGGACAAATGCCACTTCAGAAATAATTAGCATGTTAAGTGTGTAGATCTTGACAACTGATTTTTCTGTGAATTTCACAGGTGTCCTGAATCACCTGTTAGTGATTCAGAAAAGTGTGTTTTCATCAGTGTATTTCAGTGAACTAACTGACTTTAAAGTTAGAAAGATACTTTATTGTCTCCAAAAACTGCGCAAGCCTCTATAAAATTTAAGCTGTATAGATTTGAATGCTTGAATAATTTTAATTAGTGTCCATCCTAAAATAAGAAAATGATGGATAACTTAATATTGTGTATATTTCTTGGGGTTCTTTTAAGAATTGGAAAAGTGACATTAAAAGAACAGTTCACTGCATTTCAAAGGGGATAGATGTGTGTCATCCTAATTTCAATGTAATTTTGTTAGACCTTCTAAGCAGTGTATATGTTTCAGCAGTTTTCCTCCAACAATAATGCTTAAAATAGGATTTTTGTTCCCGCAAGCTTTTCAAAATTCAGAACTACATCACTGTTGTTTTAGTATGCCCTTTTGTCTCTGATACTACACATTCTTTACTGTGAATGGATGAAAGGAAATTCTCTGGATGTTGTGATTGTTTAAGATGCAGAGCTTTTAAGATGTTTTAAATGTATGAATACACTTGCTTGAATAACACTGCAATTGTTCAATAAATCTGAAAGGCTGGTGTATCAGCTTTCATTTCTGTTTTCTGTGGTTAGCTTCACTTTACATCTGGCAGTTGCAGCATATTTGGTACATATATTTAAGTAGTTTTTTTGATGAATATACAGAGATGCTGAAAAAACTGAAGATTTGTTGCTAAAGTAGTTTTACTTTCCCTTTCTCATTTGTCTAAAGAGCAAGATGGGTGGGCTTGGTCTTGACACCATTTCTCATCAGCAGCGCTTTAATCCTTGGGGAATGGTGGTGTCAGTGGTTTGTTATCCAAGTCAGAAAATACTAGTTTTGACAGTTCCCCCTTAAATGTGAGTCTCATAAGAGGCATATTCTCTTGTTTAATTAGAAGTAAAATAGAAGTACATGAGTTATGTGTATTAATTTCCTTTGCCAATCCTGTGGCAAATTAATTAATCATGTTTTAATCGTGTAAGCCTAGAGGCTAACAGAGCTGATCTTTCTGAATGTCTGCATTGCCAGAACAGTACAGACACAAAGGAAAAGCTGTCCTATCCTTTCTCTTGGATAGAAAAATGAATTCAACAACCAACAAACCCCTACTTTCTTCTACAAAAAAAAAAAAAAAAAAAAAAAAGAGCACATATAATGCATGGAGCACTTTAGGGTAAAATATAAATGATATGTTCATAGCATATGAACATGAATAGCTTATGTGTCTGTGGTGCTTTTTGGGTGCTATATTCAAACTATAAAAGCTTTGCAAATCATTGTGGTTCGTAACTAAAGAAGGATTCAGATAGGTACCCACTAACCTGTTTCTGGACTATTAGACATTCAGTGCTGGCAGTTTATCTGGATAGTACACAGACATTTTCCATAAGTAATGTACAGCTAAGGTATAGTGATTTGTTTGATAGAGGAAGATGTGTCACACACTTAAGTCATTTACCAGTAGTTGTAAGTATGGTACAAGCATCCTAAAAGGATTGTAGAACTCAGTTTTAATTACACTGTTTCCTATACAAGTGAAAGAAATGTTGCTTAATTTCTGTTACTACAGTTGGTGGCTAATACTGTCTTGGATTTATCCTCCTTCCTTTATCTTGGGATAAAACCTTTCCCAACAAGTCCCTTTGGCATTTCAAGTTAAAACAAGAGGAAGGTATTTTTTAAACCTAAAGCTATAAATTTCATCAACAGTGTGTCCAGTTCATCCTTAGGGTATTTTATTACATTGAGGTTTTTATTTTTTAAACAAAGTATGATGTAACATGTTCTGAAATGATTGAATTGAAAGTAATTCCATAGGAAACTTTGTAATAATGCTTATGTGCTGATTTTTTCCAGTTGCTATTATTAGACTATTAAATAACTGAATTTCCATCACTGACATATTTATTTCAGAAAATAATCATCATGAAGAATAAGCACCATCAAGAAGCAGAGAGATGATTTGCACTCTTAGAGAACACAAGAATATATTAGATAAAATATGTTTGTATATCTATCTATATGTATAAATGCACAGCTCATGCTTACACGTGTGAAAAGCCTGTGCATTCTTTTCTAAATTTCATAGGCCTGACAATATATTCCCTCTATTCTGTGTAGCTGCTGACTTGAATGCATTTAATAGAAAATTTGTACCAGACAGTTGTTGCTATAAATACATTCTTTCTGACCCATTGTTAATTTTAAAAAAAATGAAGTGACCAGCATAGGGTGAGTTGGACTAATATTTGGTCTTGAACACTAATATTTTTGTTTAACTTCAGAGGAACTTTCCCACTCAGAAAAATAATAGTAAATGTCCATGCTGTATGGACCTAACAGTCTGTTTTCTGATGAAAAATCCTGTGATAACTTACTAGTTATTGTGTATCATAGGTAAATAATTCCCCTTTATATCAGTAGTGATACTGGAATGTGATTTTGGAGCAGAGGTTAATTAATACTCTGAACCTGCTGCTATATTGAGATCTGCAAACAGACAAAACACCACAAAAAAACCACCACAAACACTAAATGGAATATTTTAACAAGGGTATGGAGCATCTATGTCATCCGTATCCCGGTAGACATAGGATGGATCCCTGCAGTGCCTTTCTTAGTACACTTTTCTGGTTTTAAAGCTTCTGAGCAGTGGTGGTTTTCATACTTCTGGGGTCTTTTCTTTTAAGCTCCTTTACCATAAACATTCTCTAAGGTGTTTTTTTCATAATGTTTCTTGCACTCCTCCACTTTGTGTTCTCTGAGTGACAGCAGAAGAGTTGTAGCAGATTACAGACCTGGAATTGAAAAGCTTTTCTAATATTTTCTGTACCCAAGTCAATTCATTGTAGAAAAGATTGATATTTGGTTCCTTGTGGAATTACTTATGGGTGATTTGGCCCATAATCCAACTCTTCTTGTCAGAGTGTGTCTTCCAGTCATCAGACTCATTTATCAAAACAAGAGAGTTGAGTCACCTTTTCAGATCATTTGGCACTCAAGATTTGTTTGATTTTACTTTTCATGCTTCTACAAGTAATTATTATTATTACTGTAGTTCCCATTAATATTTCAGAACAAAAGTGGTAAGCCACATACGTAAAGAACCTTAGAGTCTAACTGCGTTAAAAGTGAATTAATAATGAATTGAGAAAAGGAATGTAATACCTTTGACTACTGAAGTGGTTCCTCTGTAAAATAAACCAGGAAATACAGTTAAGCATGTAAATGCTCTGGAGTTAGGAATTCGTATTTTCCCTCTAATCTCTTCACATGACTGTTTTATGTAATCTTCTTAATAACTAAATATAAAGGTTGCAAGATGGCAGGAAAATGCTGTCATGCATTTCTGCTTTTGAAGTCAAAATTTATTTATGTATATTTAAGCTGTGAATGGCCTTATGAAATGAGGTTTCCTCTTAGAAGAACATTATTAATTTAAAAAATGAATTAGATCTGTTCAAAATTTCCACAAATCCAAGACATTTTTCTTTATTTAACCTTTTCACAGTCTCTGCTCTTCTTTAAAGTACATTCAGTCCTATATCATCTGTTACTCAGGAAGGTATTTAATACATGACTGGGCATCATTTGCATTATACAAGAAGATTAACTTTACAAGCTCTGCTATTAATCTGAGTAGCTCTACATATTGACCTATGAAAGAACATAATTAAGTTAGCTTAATTAAGTTAGTTAATTGTTACACTCTGATGAACTTACTATTGAGAGGAAATTAAAGGCAAATAGAAAATGGCATTCATTGGTTTGAAATCATATTTTAAAGGCTTTCACAAAGATACTTTATATATAGATGATGAAAATATCTATTGTGTAGTAAGCAAAGCAGATACAATTAAATTCCCTGTGGTTTTCTCCTTTATTGCCTGACATTCATCCATATTTCTAAAAGAAATTTTTAATGCATGCTAAAAGTTTAAAAAATAACTGTTGTGAGGTTTTTCCCCCAGTAGCCAAAAAAATTAATTCAGAAATCGTGTCTATACATGGACTAGAGAGAAAAGCCCACATCAAAGTTCTTTAAATTATAATCTGATACCAAAGTCTCCTTTGTGGTAGAGGAAAGGATTGAAGGACCCCTCAGGGCTGCAAGCAGTACCCCATCATATGTACACCGTCACACATCAGTTTAAGAATCTCTTTCTCATGCAGTGACAGAGGGCAAAGGAGAGACACTCCTGGAATTTACTCTGTCACCCGCATTTCTGTTTTCAGGAGTGCCTGCAAGTTCACTGCAGGAAAACATTTGGGGTTTTAGCACAGATCCTGTGCATGGATAGACTCTCCACATGACTCCAACATCTGGGATGCATTCATCAGTCTTGATAAGCACTGATAAGTACCCTGGAGATCATCAATTCCAAGTAGCTGCAATTAATAAACAGTAAGAAAAAATGGCCAAACATGCAAAAATGTGCTACAGTGAATGCTACCAAATGAGCAGTTTATTAATCTGTGAGATTCATTGCTTTTACAGTGGCTTTAGTTTGAAATTATTTTCTGTGAACAATTACTAGTTGTCTGTTCCTTCTTCTTTTTTTTCAATTTGCCAGGTCTGTACATTTTCTGGATGGCATTCTCAAAGATTTTAGCATTTCTGCTTTCTTTCTGTTGTAAAAATTCATATTTTAACTCAAGTGAAAACAGTATTTTCCCTGGGGTATTATTCTTTGGCATTTCCAGATCACATGAAAGGGTCATTGATCTGTGGATATATTCTCTGGAAAAATAACAGCGTTGAAAGCAGGAAGGCAGTGGCATTTAGGATCACTTGTGTACAAATTTATATTCATATTCTGAAGACAGACAAGTTTGAATTGCATTCCTACAAAGAGAAAAAAGCATTTCCTTAAATAATACTTGATTTTTTTAATTTAGAAAAAAAAATCTGAAACAATTTTTATAATTGATAGGATAGGAAGAGGCAGTTAAATTATAGCTACTGTATATTTCATGAGACAAATTTTTTTTCTTTAACACTTTACTACAAAAAAAAATTTGATTCTTGTAAATTCAATTTGAAATGAGCATGTTGTTATATTTGTCCCCTTTAAAATGTTATCAAGCATTAAACAACTTGTTATATTCTAATAGGAAAGAACACCTTTGTTTCCAGCTTCACTGACATGCTTTAAATCATTTTTTTTTTTTTAATAGAGGAAGAGAGTGGAAAATTGATTGGAAAATTAGAATTAAGTGAACTTTAGGTGGGAAAATAGCAAGAAGTTCATGGTGGGCAATTTCCCACTTGCTGAGGATTTTGATGATTGTACTGATGTCAGTGAACTTTAGTGTACCTGTGTGCACAATCTGGTCACATTTGGCTGTGTTGTTTTGAGATATCCATGATGCGGCATGGTGCAATGTCATGTAAACCACTTACACATTTCCTGTGTGGCCCGTGTGATACACAACAGAAGTTCTTTCTTGGAGGAAAGTAAGTCTTTCTCTTCAATATATTATTAGGAAACTCGTAATGTTCTATTTTTTGTTTCTTTCCTGAGGGATTTGTTGTCGGCTCTCTTACCTCTAATATTTAAGTGAAAAATTAGGCTAATACATTCTTTGGTCATTGCATGCAGTGTAAGTATTAGAGCTCACACTGCACTACATGAGCAATGCAGTGGTCCTTTTTGTAGATGATACATAATATCAGAAATTTCCTATTTTAATATGATAGGTTGCAAATATCATCAGAACCCTTTTAACTTATTACGGGCTAGATTTGAGATAATGAAGCTTGAACAGAGTCAGAGATTCCAGTGTCATCCTTAAGGGAGTGAAGATAAGCAGAGGTCAGTCAGTAGTCATTAATAACGTAAGTTATATAGATTTTTCCTACCCAGTTGCTTCAGGGTTATCTCTAAACTGCAGTGCAATCCAAGTAGTGTCCCAGAGCTGCTTTGCCAAACTATTGTTACTTTATATTTCTCTCACTGTTTAACAGAATATTTAGATATTAAAGAGTTCATATTGCCTAAATATTTCAGCGCAGTAGGATTGGTGAGTTGTTATTTGTTAGAGTACAGTAATTTTACAATTACAAACCGCACCTGATTATAAACCACATTTCCGGGTGTCAGCAATGTTTCATTCTTTGTCCATATACAAGCCGCACTGGATTGTAAGCCGCACTTTTGTTCGCAGCGAGGATCCCCGTGCAACTTTCACAAAGTTGCCAATCAGTAACAGAAAAGCGGGATCGTGGGGTTTACTGGCTCGACTCGGGGCCGTGTGGGCTCGGCTCAGCGCGGGGCTGCTGTGGGCTTGCACTTCTGGGTTGGCAAATTTCTGAACTTCATCCATATATTGGCTGCACGTGATTACAAGCCGCACTTCCAGGTTCGGACCAAAATTTTAGTCAAAATGGTGCAGCTTATAATCGTGAAATTACTGTACATCTTTTTTCTATTAGTGTGTACTTTTTGATAGTCATATATACATTAACCTACCTGAGTTAAGAGTATTTTAAAATTAAGTTATATTAATTTAAAGCACGTATTTTCTACATACTATCAAGTAGGTTAACACACACTATTATCTTTAATAGCTGTCATCGACTTGCTAAATACTTCTTAAATGAACAGTTTTCCTATTAATTAATTTTAAGTATGGCTACATAGCTGTCATAGTCTCCCAAAATCTCTAGATGACCTCGAATACCCAGAACTACATATTCTATGCTGTAGCTATGGTCTTTGTTTTACTTAGAAACTGAATATGTTCCTGAAAATATAGTTAAATTCAGAGGAACGTAGACTGTGATGAGGAGTGGTATTTTTAGAACGCTGGATTTCTATTATCCAGTCCTAGGGTGTTTTAGTTAGGTAAGATTCTTGTTTAAATGGTTGGCATCATCATAGGAAAATAAGATACTGTCAATTAAGATACTTCTGTGTCCTCTCATAGTGACTGCTTTGTATTACTCTGTAGTTCTGCATATGCACAATAAAGATGGAGGTATATCTACTGCATGACAGCTGGCTAAAGCTATTTGCCTAAAACTCCATAGATTCTGCCAGTGTTTACCAAGGAAGATGTTTGCAGAGGACTTCTCAGGGCAGCTGGAAGAGGCTTTAACCAAGAGGAAGGACTGAGATGGGGTCTGGAGATGCTCTGCAATTCAATGGACACCAGACCAAGCCCACACTGCTGCTGAAAGGGCACTCTGTGTTCACAGACTGCCTGCTGCTTTTGTTGGACCAGCAGATGAGTGAGCTGGGTCAGTGGGCTACTCTGGCAGACCATGGAGTGATATCCATGGGCGTGAAGGACATGCATAGCTGTGGACCATGAGCTCCCTCTTTAGCATGCAGTTCTGTGGTCCAGGACTGAGACTGAGGTTGCATTGTCATTTGGGTGCTTTGCTAAAAATAAAATAATCTTCAAAATACTTACTAGTGTTTCTGGGTTTGCTGTATTAACCAGTTCTACTGTACTTATCCATTTAAAAGGAGCACTTTTTTCCCATTTTGCAGCCATATTTTCAGTTTACCCTTCAAGAGTAGGCTTGTCATATTTGGGTTGTTCAGGAGATTGACTAGAATTAAGAGCTAATGTTGTAACTAATGAAAATCCTGCTTGTTTCTGCAAATTCGGATCAATTTTTTGCTGTAAGGTGATTAGTTACACAAAATTTAGACCCCTATTTGGTATCAAGAACCACAAGAATTGGAAATCACACAAAGTGATGATGTGCCTGCTTGCATCCCTGTGAAGTTTTTTGTGATAGTTATCAGGAGAAATCTTTTCAGACTGTTAGTTGACAGAGACATATCCACATTTTGCTTGTTGGAAAATTACCAGTGTTGATTTGGATTCATCAAGCTACAGGGAGCCGTGTGTGTCCTGCTCTTGGTCACAACAACCTATGCAGTGGTACAGGCTGGGTGCAAAGAGGCTGGAAAACTGCCCAGTGAAAAAGAGACTCTGGGTGTCGGTGACAGCAGTTGAACATGAGCCAACAGAGTGCCAAGAAGGCCAGTGACATCCTGGATTGTAGCAGGGTTACTGTGGCCAGCAGGACCAGGAGAGTGACCATCCTGCTGCACTTGACACTGGTGAGGCCACACCTCGAATCCTGTGTCCAGTTTGGGGCCTTTCACTACAAGAAAAACAGAGGTGCTGGAGTGTGTCCAGAGAAGGCGACTGAATTAGGAAGGGTCTGGAGCACAAGTCTTGGGAGGAGGAGCAAAGAAGTTGGGGGTGGTTAGTCTGGAGAAAAGGAAGCTTAGGAGGACCTTAAAGCTCTCTACAACCACCCAAAGGGAGGCTACACTGAAGTGGGGTCGATCTCTTCTCGAGGGAACAAGTGCCAGGACCAGAAGTGGCCTCAAGTTGTGCCAGGGGAGGTTTAGATAGCTTAAAAGGAAAAAAATGTATTGAAAGAAAGCTTTCTGAGGGAAATAATTGAATCACCATCCCTTGAGATATTTAAGAGACTTGCACTTAGGGACTGGTGAACTTGGCATTAGCAGGATAATGGTTGGGCTTAGGGATCCTAGAGATCTTTTCCACTTAAATGATTCTATAATTCTATGACTAGAGTTCAAATCTAGAATTCTAACCTGAGAATTCTATCTGAAAAACAGAAAAAAATTCAAATAGTAGCTTCTAATCTTTGAGAGACTTATAATCAAAATTTCAAATGCCAGTGGAGAAAGTTGCCTTAAATCTGTACAAGTGACAGTAGAATCATTCCCTTGTACTTGACTGCAGTTTCCCTCAGATTTTCAGTAGACTTTTTGTCTACTGCCTATAGGCACTAGTTATAGGTAAACTCAGTTAATCCAATATTGGTCACATAGGGTCACAAGGGTATTATGAAAATAAATATCCAGAGTTTAGGAGCATAATGAGAGGTCTTTAGAAAATACCCATTACAGAAGTGTAAAAAATCAGTCAAAATAAAGGTGTAGTTGTTCTAATATATCTCTGAATCTGGGAGATGTAATGCTCAAAATGAAAGACAAGGTACTAAGTGCATGAAGAAAGAGAACATGAGGAAAGGAGCAGAGATTTTTAAGGTATTTTAGGTGCCTGCCTTTGTTCTCATTTTCTGACAGTCTTTATTTATATATTTAGCTCTGGGAAAAAAATCTCTGTAAGTCAGCATTTAAAAATGGATTCACCCGCAGAATATAATTTGGGTACATGTGTGCATGCTGTGAAAACTTTTAGATTTTTTTTCCTGCAAAATGTTGCTTGTTTTAACAGTGTCTTTGTAGCTTCAAGGGTAATATTTGAAATGGGAATCGAGGCAAATATGATGGTTTTATTCAGTGTGTAGATAATCCAATAGTCACCATTTTTCATATTGTAGCCTGATAACACCATTTTGAAGTAATGGAGAAAGCTTTTAGTGTCTGCAGAAGCACCAAGATATTAAAAAAGGGGAAGCACATTACAACCTTACCAAAAGAATAAATCCAATCCCAGTTACTGTAGGAAAGATGAAGTAAAGGAAACTTCCTTCTTCACCACAAGCATGACTACAAAATCTCTCTTATGCCATAGAGTGAAATACATTTGATCCCTCCATTCCTGCCTCAAAATCTCATGCAAAAGCACTAAAAACGCAGAGAAAAAATGAAATCAACATTTATTTCAATTATTTTATCTAAGATCAAAAGGTGGAAGAGCTTGGTGTGTTCTTTAAAATACTATTCCTAAAGCCTATGCTTTCTAAATTCTTTATATGATACTATGTGTTTCAGATGGAATTTCTTTGTCTCTGAAGTATTTGTATACAATAATGTTTATTTTTGGAAATTAGTATGGGTAAATTTGATTTTTTCGTGCCTTCATCTTGCAGTCTTCTCTGGGGCCGTTGTATGCGGCAGGAAACTGGACTAGAGAAATATTTGCTACTATCCATTCTAGCTTCTTATTTCTTTATGTCACAAGTTAACCTGCCAATGCCTATGTGTAGTTATGAAACCAAGAAGTAGTGCCAAAAATTAAAACTTTTCAGATGCAGTATTGCAGATGTGCTGTGTTTCCAGGTTGGATTTTTTTTTCAGCTAAGTTAGCATTTATGAATTGTGATTTCTAGTGCACTGTTTAATACAAACATAACACTTTGAGAAAATGTCTTAGCCAATTTTCCAGAGTATTGTAACTATAGATCTTCCTTATTTTTTATTTACTGAATTAATGCTACTTTATTTTCATTTAAATCAATATATATTGAATTTAATATAGCACAGGGCCTCAGTGTTATGGTCTATGAGGCTCCCATAACACAGATTAACAAATAATTCTGTGTAACTAAATATGATACTTTTCTTGTGGCAATTTTACCCCAAGAACTTGTAATTTTGGGTATTTGTTTTAGGCTCCATAATTTGTATCATGAATGCATTTCAGTGTTGCAGTCTGTGCTGTATAGTATGAAGTCACTGAATCAAAAAAAAAAAACCGAAGAAAATAATTATCTCAAAGAACTTTCATTTCTAGTGTAAAACCAGACATTCAAAATGGATTAAAAAAAATAAATTGAATAATGTTGTTTTAATTCTTTTTACTGGATTTTGAAATGCAGTAGGAGAAATATATTTAATAGGAAAAATGTATTTTTTTAAAGGAAAGACTGATCGTAAGGCTGATAATATTGTTCTAAATATTTGGAAATTTCACATTCTTTTTCTACAGTGTTTATTATTGAGCAGGTTATCATAGCTTCTAATTTTTACATAATACAGAAACTTAAGTTAGTAATAGAAGCAAGATTAGAGACAGTGAACAGATCACAGAATGGAAGAAATGAATTCTTAGTCATATTAATTGGTAAACTTAAGCTTTAGCTAGAGAGGTATTACACATATCAACCAGGAAAATGGAAGGTTGTTTGCATAAATATTTTTCCAGTGTTAAAGCACATCATTAAAAGGCTTTATCAAATCAGACCAAGGATCTGTATCAAGCAGCTTCATCATCCATAGAGTCATGAAGTGAATGTCATCAAAAATCACTGGGCCTAAAAATTTATCAGCTCACTCTGATAAAATGACTGCATTTTTATTTGCACAAAACCTCAAATCCTCATATTAAAAAGTGGCAAATTTTTTTGCCCTTTACTGTTCTAAGTGTGACACATGTAACAATTATTCATCACTCCATAATGGATCATTTTTATCAGAGTCCTGTGTCTTTTCTGTATACATAGAATAAATATTTATGTTTTCTCATTTTTCTGAACTAGAAGATACTGATAGAATAGGTTTGAAGTGTCAACTATAATTCATTGCATGCAAAGAAAAGCTTTATACTGATACTGTGCTAAAGGAAAAGAATATCTAAATCATTTCAGCAGTGAGCTTATAACAAAGATAATATCAACATTTTCCTGCTTGAAAATATATATGCCATAAATTAAAGGAGTTCTTCAGTATTTTATTAAAATGCTTCAGACAAGTTTAACCCTGTCTTCAACAGGAATATATGTATGAATACAAAAACCTTTTTAAAGATAAAAAAAAGTAAAGGTCAAGTCAAAGTTAAAACAAACTTTCAGTAAACTTCCTACCAATCCTGAAAATATTTTGTTTAGAAGACATTAGAAAAGTATGGCACACGTGGAGTGTCAATTCAAAGGTGCCCATTTTATTCTTAGAAAAAACCTAAGATATATCTAGCACTTTACTGTTTAGTGCAATAGTAATGTAGTCTGGGAATATACCCACAAAATGTGTGTATACTAAGTATATTTTAATGAAGTCTTAATTTAGTTAAAATTAGCCTTGGCAATAAACGTAGTAGTGGAGAGGTATATATTGCAGTATATAATTATGTTTAAATATACACATAGCAAAGTAATTGGGATATAATATAATATAATATAATATAATATAATATAATATAATATAATATAATATAATATAATATAATATAATATAATATAATATAATATAATATAATATAATATAATATAATATAATATAATATAATATAATATAATATTTAGAATCCAAAATACACTTGTAATGAAGCATTTTATATACAGTACTACAGTTCATATAAATACCATGGTATCTGACCACATTTTCAGCTCTGTTTCCAGCTTCTTTAGCAAGAAAAGGCAGGGAAGTGTTGGTACTATTTGTAAGGAATTAATAATGGAAAAGAACCATTGTGTGTGATTAAAATCTGCATGTGTTATGTGGAATTTGGAACTGTCCTTTTATTATTGTTTTAAACCCATTTGATTTTCCTAATCTGTTGAAGAGTGAGTGGTTAAGTTTTGTGCTTTCTGTGTGAATGCTCTTTTCCCAAGTCCTGCAGCAACTACTCTCATATTTATGGCTACTACCTCCCTAATTTCAGCTACAGCTTCATAGTCTTCTGAGAGAGGTGCTCTCCAAGGTACCTGGTCAAAAGCGTCATTGCTTTTTTTGGAGCCCGATCCATCACAAAAGACCCAGGGCATCCATCACAGCTTTTTGCAAACAAGCAGAAAGCTGAAATGAAGTCTTATTGTTCTGATGTATATGAGAATTTTACTTTGAACTCCAAGTGTTTTCTTCCAGTAATAAATTTAACTTTATTCACTAATTAGTATCACATCACATTGATGATAAAATAAGCTGGGAAATTTAGTAAGGTCATGTATTTAATAAGAAACATCAAAATATAATTTTATGGGGTATACCCAGTGTTCTGGTTTAGAACTGCTGCCTAGAAATGTGATAATTGTTTTCTTTAGAAATCAGATATTAAAGGACAATGTGAGAATGAATCTTTCTATGACAAAATCACAGAAGCAGTCCATTTTAGAAGCAATTAGTGTGTTTGGAAGGTCATTAATGTAAAACTGTGAATTTGTGCGCAGAAGTTACATGGATAAACTAAGTGATCATATGGAATTTGCTGTTGTGAAATTGGATTAGCATCTCAGGCATAAGAGTGTCATTAATGTGAAACAAAAATCAAGTGCTATGATAAAGCAGTAAAGGTTGTTTAATACTGCATGATCAATAGCTTGAAAGAAACTTGCAATTTCAATTTTAATTCTTTCTGTAAACATTTCCAGTTACTACAGACTCTGAGTCTTTACATTTTGTTATTATTTGCAGACAGAGTGAAATTTACTCTTGGATGGGCATTCTGTAGAGCAGCTTGCCAACTGTTCTTGCCAGAATATTTGTAGCGTATGTATTAGGGAATTTTTGCATTGTTGCATCCTGAATTCAATGTGGAACATAAGGATGATGAGTTATGTTCTAGGCGTTCCTTCTACTGTCCATCAAATGCAACTTGTGAAAGCAAATTTGCAATTTTTCAGAGAACTCAAAGGAAAGGAGAATTTGAGTCATAGTCATTGAAATTAACATTGGTTCTATATCTGACTGCATAGAAATTAACTTATTAGCTTTGCTTGTGCTTTGTTCAGGTCTTAGGAAGCTTTTTTGACATTATATTTTTTATGTACACTGAACTGTGGTCAGCCATGTCAGAGGGCTCAAATAACACAGTACTTCAAGCCAAACTGCTGCCTATATACAGGATAAGAACCTGCTTTAACTGGTAGGTTCCACTGCTTTCTGGTTCAGAATAAAGGAGATGTGATATGAGGGTATGTCTGTATCAAAGTGTGGGATCCTACTCTTAGAAATCAGGCACTTATTTAGGCCAGCACATCCATTTGGCTTTTGGCTATGAAGAACCATGCTGGCAAATTTGCATTCACAGTGCATCTTTCAAAATACTGGCTTCTAGATACTGTAGGAAAAGTTCATCAGACAAAAACTGCATTAGGCTACCAATATGTATAGCTGCACATAGCAGAGGCTTTTCTCATTGTGATAAACTCAGTATCTTCAGACATCAGATGAATTTATTTCATTAAAAGTCAATTTTCATGCTTTGAAATGAGAGTACTGAGAAGTCCTTGGTTGTCTTCATCCCTTCTAGAACTATGGGATCCTGTGTGCTTTGCAGAACAAGTGTGATGTCTTCATGGCAGATGGAGCAGGCATGCTGACTCCTAGTACCTCACTCTTTTCAAACATACATCAGTCCTTCTCAGACAAGCAAACTCCAGAATCATAAAATCTGTTAAACTTTGATTGGCTGATGGCAGCTTCTATATTCCAGCATGAGAATTCGCGTCTTCAGAGTGTTTTTGGAGGAGCTCACTTCACATCTTCTAGCACCAAATAACTTCATTAAGGAAGGCTGTCACTTGTCAGAAGTGAGGTCATGTTGGTCTTTTCATTACAGCATTCCAGTTAGCTGTAAGTGCATGGCTTAGACAGGTCAACCAGTCTTGCATTTGAAAATGGTATTTCAGTGAGACATTCAGGAGAGATATATCTAGTGCTTTCTGAGGTGAAAGTTTCTTGAGCAACGTATCCTTGACTGTGCCCCTCAGACAATACGAAACAGATTGTTAACTGCAGAGTATCTACTGCTTGATCTTGAAAGGCTTGATAGATCACTGGTTCATAAACATTAATGTGGAAAGCACAAGGCAAGCTTTGAAGGAGGTCTGGCCTTTCATTTGTTTGGACAGGCATTTTGTTCTTAATTGACTCTTCTCATCCTTTCCTGCCGTGGGTTATGAAATCATATGCCCTAAGGAAATGAAATTCAATTATGCGTTTAATATTTTTGGATTAGTGGGGCACATGCATCTGGCATGGTGAAAGCAGAATGATTTATGTGTAGAAGTTAGTTAGAAAAATTATCTCAGTTGATATAAATATGATCACAACCTGCAACTCCTGAGAAAACCCCTCACACTTGAGACAAAAACTGCTGTTATCATTGTTAGAATCTATTGCATTAAGAGTATAGATATTTGACAGAAAATAAACACCCTTGCTTTCCAGCTAGTCCTCAGTGATCAGAGGGGCTGGGTGTGGTACATCTCATGGAAATCCCTTTGCTGTATATCTCATGGTATATGTCATGGCTATAGACCTCATTCCTATGGAATCTAAAATTTTTTCCAAGTGATGAAACATTAATGTGATAAGAGTTCTAAAATATTTTAATATCTGGCTTCTGAAAGTGATAACAAAAATAGGTCACTGTGTCCACATGGGTGGTGGTTGTCTGGATGGACCAGAATACATCTTAGTTCTTTAGAGAGAGGGAGAGAGAGGGAGAGAGAGACTGGTGCCTGTTTCAGTTTCTTCACTCTAATACGCTTAAATGTAAGATTCGAGGGAAAATTATGATTCAGAATCTTAAAAAATCAAAACAACTGCCAGAAATCAGAAATCTCTTTTCTAGGGAAATCTACTCTGTCCTCCACCTTGAGCGTTCCTAGAAGTGGAAAGCTATTGTGTCTACCTTATTCTTGTACCAAGAGAATATGTTCTTTTCAGGAAGTAGATGAAGAACAGCAAAAAAGAAAGAAAGAAGAGCTTGTATCTAAAGGAAATGATACTAAGATTTTAAGTGTCATCCTAAGGATCTCCAGGAACTTTCTTGGTTGAAAGATGATAATTTTGTGACATAGACTGTGAAAACTAGAAGGAAACAAGCCTGAAGGTGGTGAAACATACACCTAAGTATGTAGTTCTACACATACTGAGATAGCAGTTTGTGGGAGGAAAGTGGAGAAACATTGGCACATCAGTTTTTGTCTACTTGTCAGCTCAAAACAACCAATTGGGCATGGAGAAAATTCCCTTTTATTCTCTAGTGGTGGATAAGACCATGAAAATAAAAAAAAATATGTTTGGGACTTTACCCAAGGAGTAGGGGAGGGTTGTGTTGCATTTAATGAACTATTCAGACAATACAAAAATCTTAGCTGTCACCTCAGTTACTCAGAAAAACAACAGGGAAAAAAGAATCACAGATACAGCTGTAATTTAAAAAAGACCAGGACTGCAAATCCTTTTCATTAAGCATCTTCATTCCTGAGACCCAGTGCAGGAAAAATGCAGTTCAAATCATGCTGGAAAGAATATTGCCAGGGAAAGTATTTTCTGGGGTTTTGGGTGTTCTTCCTCCTTCCTGCACACGTTTTTTCCTTTTACCAGCCTAACTCTGAAATACTCTTTATACCTTATACTTTGTGAAAAATTATAGAAATTATTAAGGAACAAATTTACCTTTCTGTGAAGAAGAGTGTAAAACTGACAAATTTGAAAGAAGCTACATTAAGAAAATGTTTGCTTCCCAAATGGTAGAAGTTTTTAATATGGGTACGCACCATTTTCTTTCTCCTCCTTCTTCTCAAGACATGTTAAAGACAAGCACCTCTACGAATAGATACTTGTTTGGCTAGGATAGAAAGATATGTGGCACTGTTGTGATGGGAATATCTTAGTGGTATGCTTCCATCATGTTTAAGTTTTTTTAAGACTTTTGGGTTTCTACTTTTATTTAAATCCCTGGTTAATCATAGTCTGACATCACATTCACAAGCGATGAGCAGCAGCCTTGTGTTGCCTTTGAGACACAAATGGACCCAGGCCTTCTACAAAGAGAACATGGGAATGCTGATTTTCTGATCAGGACACATACATGGCAAGCCTCTGGCATCTGAAAGTGTCTGTCCTTTTCAGGAAAGAATCAGTTCAAGAAATAAAAGACAAAAGTAGCAATGTTCATTGTCTAGGAAATTACTGTTTTCTGTGATTGTAATCTGAATGGTCTTCTATCTGTTGTGGAGTGACTGTTTAAGGTACATGGGATGCTTTCACGTGGAGAGGAGACATTACCTGATGACAAAGCTCTTGCTGAATAGGGGGTTTAGTCTCTCATAGGCTGCACCAGCAAAGTACCTAATGCTATAATAACCTACAAATCTGAGCTATTCAGCTTGGGATGAGTGTTATAATCAATTATTGTAGCTTTCAGTAGAGTGACTGTTCCTGTTCTTGTCAGACTTAGCCTCTTACGTGCCTTGTTGAGTCATGTCTTGATGTGTGACAATTATTTTCAGTCATAGCTGGTGCAGAATGGTTTGTATAAAGCCATCTGTGGGTTAAACGTCTCAGTTAATGAGAAATGTGCTGTGTGGGATTGGTTTACCACCTGGATTAGATTTCTAATGCAATAAATTTCCAGGCATCCTCTTCCAGTATTTTCACAACACTTCAGTCTATATTATGGTGGAAATTGGATTAAAAGGACAAAGCATGAAGTCATTTGCTGAAGCAAACAGGGTGTTAGAGCCAAATTTAGTATAAAAGGATGCTGCTGAAAGGACTGCATGTCTCTCTTCTAATCCACAGAGAATCCCCTGCCTCTGAGTTTAAGGACTTCATTTCCAAATACAATGCACAAGGGGTACATAAACCTCTGTTAAACAGTTCATTTTGTGCATTCATCTGTTGTTTGTTTAGGGTATTAAAAATGTTTTCAGCCTGGAACAATCCCATTCATGTGGAAATCACTTTGTAAATTTAAATACTGTATTAGTGACAGTTCTGTTCAGAGAAAGTATTTTAACGTGTTGGGCAGTATCAGTTGCGATCCTCCTGTAATTAAAGTTTGAAATATATGAAAGAAAATTCTGCCTTTTATTTTCTCAATGAAATAAGGATTTTCAAGAGAAAAAAATAGTTATTTGTAGAGACAATGCTCACCATGTCTGAAAATGTAATGTTGCTAGGACAAATGAAAGATTACTGTTCTTCGATGAAAGGAATATTGTGTGTGAAACTTCCACTGTCCATTGAGTGGACAGTAAAGTTTGAATTCTAGGTGCAAGACGGGATGTAAATGATACTTTTTAAAAATCCAAAATCAGAAGATAAATATCCAAAAGTTTATACACCTAAAGATATAATTCTTGTTCACAGTCTTAACTTTAAATGTTGTTAGATGGCCTAAAAATAAAAGTACATTCTGTAGAAAAACTTAACTCTAGATGACCAGTTTTCAGAGAGATAGTGGACCAACACTTAAATTCCATTAGGTGGTATTCCTTGGAGAGCTGGTGCTTCTCCTTCTGAGAAGGACAAATAGACACAGCAATTTCATTTGATCCCACTGGATGATGTACTAGCACAGACTTGGTAGTTTCTTCCGTATTACATTATATTTTAAAAATTGTCTCCATTCTTTATTTTCCATTTTCTAGTCTTCATTCCAAACCAGAGACCTATTTTATGCATTGCTTTCTGATTGTTCTCAAAGCATCTTTCCAATTAAATAATTTCCTGACAAAAAACAAGTTTATATGAAGTAAAACTGTTTTTCATATACAGTAATTTCACGATTATAAGCCGCACTGATTATAAGCCGCACTTCTGGGTTTCAGCAACTTTTTGGTTTTTGTCCATACATAAGCCGCACCTGATTATAAGCCGCAGGTTACAATACAGAGTGTGATAAAAGGTATCTGTTCTATCACCATCTGTTGAGGGTGGGGACAGTGATCCTTATCTCAATGGCAGATAATTTGCTAATGGGCCATCCATTGAAACCAGGCAAGGCATTGTTCTTTATCTTTTCACACCCCATCCTTCCTCCAGCCAGTCATTGTCTGCTAATGGCCCATTGAGTCCCACTGCGTGACTGATAAAATTACTGCATCCCATTGAAAGTTGCTCCAGCCAGGGGGAAGAGCCCAACATTTCTTACCAAGATAAAAACAGAGGTTTTGGGACAATAAGGTAGCCCCTTTCTCCACTGGACTCCAGAGGAAAACCGGATTTCTCCACATCACCACCACTGGACCTCCAGAGGGAAACTGCACCTTCTGCAGGAGCACTGCTCCAACTGAGCCACATCTGTCACTGCAAGGGGACTGCAATCACCATTTAATGGGACTGCTACCAACACCCTGCCTGACGGTGTCAGGTTGTACTCTGACTGTGTCAGGGTTTGGAGTTTGTTTCTTTGTAGTACTGTATTTCTATTTTAATTTCCCTAGTAAAGAACTGTTATTCCTAATTCCCATATCTTTGCCTGAAAGCCCCTTGATTTCAAAATTATAATAATTTGGAGAGAGGGGGTTTACATTCTCCATTTCAAAGAGAAACTCCTGCCTTTCTCAGCAGACACCTGTCCTCCAAACTAAAACAGCAACTTTTCGTTCTTTGTCCATAGATAAGCCGCACCTGATTATAAGCCGCACTTTGGGTTCGGACCAAAATTTTAGTCAAAATGGTGCGGCTTATAATCGTGAAATTACTGTACTTTATAGGTTGCTGCATATTTTAAAATGTCATGTATCATAAAATTCCTACTATTAGTGGTTGTTTACTTTTTCTAGACACAAAAAATAAGCATCAGAACTTAAATTCAGACAATAACTACACTAATTTTATGTCTTCTTTTCTGGCTTCAGAAAGAATGGGTGATGTTCTGTGCTAGAAAAGTTAATGCTTTTAAAGTCTTCTGTAGTCACTGAATGTAATAACAATGACAGCACTTAGCACTTATATAAATCTTTTCAAGCATAGAGCTCCATTCTAACACTGAAAGTATTATTATTCACATTTTACGGATAAGTTCTTTAACATTCTAGCAGTGAGTTCAATTTCCACACCCTCCAGGCCAAGTAAGTATTATAGCAGGGGTGCAAATGTCAGAGATTTCAGCTGAGAAATTCCTCATCTGAGTCTCAGACCTTGCTTTACTATCAACACATGCTTTAGCTTTATGCTGGTTTCTGTTAGTGACCCTCCTTTAGATTAGAAGACCTGGTAAGTGCCACTTCTCCATTTCTTCTTCTTCTTGTTCTTCTTCACTGACATTTTCCTGAAATTCAGAGGTTTCCTCAGCTTTTCCTACACAGGGAGTTGTCCCCTTGACCTCAACTCAAAAGAACGTCTCTACAGACTGACAAAAGCCTCAGTATTGTTTTGATAAAACATCTGCAATAACTGTCTGATTTTCTGTCTGTACAATCAGTTTTTTTGTTTTATATGAAAACAAAAAATATTTCTATTTGAAATAGTTTTATATGTATTTTGATGATAGCCACTTTTTAATCATTCTTCATTTATTAGCCATACTTGAAATCAAAATGTGATCAATATACGTGGCCATTATCCTGATCTCTTTAGTTTCCCTGATATTTTACTTCTTGTTCTTCTTTCCTTTTTTTTAATAACTGATTTTGAACTCTACATGATCAAACTCCCCAGATGTGTTTATATAACATGTGGTATGATATGACTTGGCCAGTTTTGGATTATTTATTAATATTATAGATAAATATTATATCTATGTATTATCATTTATCATTTTGAACAGCAAAATCTTCAAAGGAGACCTAGAGACCTTTCTATATCTAGGTCTTAAAAAACATTGTTTGGTGGAATTTTCAGTGGGCAGGGGAAGCAACAGCCAACAAATTTTTTCATTGTTTACTCTTTTGAGAACTTTCCTCCTGTAAGGTTTCCTTGAGTGCAAATGAATTGAAAATATCTAAGTCCAATTCAAGCAACAAGTAATTAATGCTACTAACTTTCACTGACATTAGGAGAGTACTGACAGACAAAGGAGCTTCAGTTTATGCAGGAAAAGTAAGATCTTTGATTTGTTGACTGCCAGATTAGATGGTGCTTGCTGCATTTTCTTCACAGTCTTATATATAGTTAATAATCATATATAAAAATTACATTGGCAGAATAGGTAGTAAAGTTATCTTTTTCTTCTAAATTCAAATGCTGATTTTAAATGACAGTACTACAGGCTTCTGTAGTTCTTGATTTGTTGGTCATCTAAGCAACATGTAGAGGAGAGGAAACAGTAAAATGGCTTTTCACTCTAAGTGGTTTTTGCCAAAGAAGAACATGAGCCTGTTTTTCTACATAACCTTTTCTTTAATATACTACCAGTTCAGTTTTGTGAGTAAAGGAGACATGGTAAGTTTATCTTAAATTATCAGTAAGTTTATAATTTTATCTTACATCATCAGTAAACAGAAAATAAGGGAATAGCTACTCGCTGTTAATTCTTAAAATAATGATATCCAATTCCTGGAGCTCCTGTATATAGAGAAAGAGAAAAGCCAATTAATGAAATCAAATAGATTGCAGCTAAGTGAAATGAATGAAGAGAGAGGCTTTTGCTTGATGCTGTTAGGTAACACTGACGACAGGTACAAGAGCAGCTGTTGAGCAAGAGCAGAGAGCAACAAGTACCAAACATCACCATGGGGTCATAGTTGACCCTCCGTAAGGTGACAGAAACTCTGTAGAGACAGTTGAGTGGCAGCACCAGAATTTCAGGAAAACATAGACATCTGGAAATAGGTCAACTTCCTCTTAAATACTCGTAATTAAAATGCCCTGCCTGATTCAGAAGCTGTTTAAACTCAGTATCCATTGCAGAGAAGCATTGTTCTACCATGTAGCTCATACCCAGTCAATGGTAGTGTTCACATGAGTTGAATGTAATGATGGATGTATATGTGTTTGCAAGTTGTGCCCCTTAATGGCAAAGAATATTATGCCTTGGAAACGCTGATGTAATGGGAGACAAAAAGCCTTCTGAGGCAAAGAGTTTAGTCAGCTTCAAAAGGAGTTTCAGTGAATGATATTAAGTGACTTTAGAGTGTTAAGGAAAAAGTACATAAACAACAATTTATAATGTAAGCTCTGTAATGAGCTCTTCTATCATAAATATGCAAAACACTAATTAGTTATAGCCAAATTTCCCTAGCTTTGGGAATCTTTTAGAGTATAGCTTTTCAGTAATTGAATCACATCAAAGTATTTTTTCTCCCACTCTTCTGTGAATGTTATGTGTCATTTGTTGAAGGGTAGGCAGAGATGGGAAGCAAGCTGTTGACAAACCAAAAGATGATTTTGATGTGATTTAGTGAAACAGTGACTTACAAATTTATCAGAAAGAAATGCACAATGAACATATAAGAAGCCCTGTTTGCAGTGACTACAAGCACCAAGATGTCTACCAATTAGTTTGATTCTAATTTTCTGAAAGGTAGGTTGTTTTTTTTCCCCACAAAGTGTATAAATATTGTTAGACAGAAGGTTTTGGAGGGATTTCAGAGCATGTTTGAAGGCAGATGCTGCTTTTACAGGTCATGTTTTTCGCAAAGTTCCTTTGATGATACTTGAAACATTAAATGGTTGGACATCACATTATTTGTAGTTGAAAGAATTTCGTTTGATTCTGACTTCAAAAAATTATAGTGAAACAACATCACTATCATGACAAATTATCAAAAATTCCTCAGTATACCCACTGAATTAAATAACATTTGGTTTTCAGTCCTCACTTGGAAATGCAAAGAGTAATGGATTTTGGGGACATCTACTGTTAAATCTAATACATTATTTTTTTTTAAATTTAGAAACTGATCAGCTTGAAAACTGTTAAAACCTAAGTGTTAAAATTTTGATTCCAAATTGACTGTGTTTTTATTACCAATACACTCTTGATGCTTCTAAGACAACTGATTCAAGCTATTGTATGAAACAGGACTTTTCAGGCATGATTACAGGCTCAGAACAGGATCCTTCAAATAGAGCAATAAAGTCAAAATATAAAAACAACACTACCTTTGCCATCAAACCTATTGAAGTCCAACCTTTAAAGCCATAAATTTCTTGTCTTTTTAGGTTTCAAGTCCATAGCCAAATGGGTGAAGGGAATCATTCTGTGGTTCTATATAGTGAAATTAAAAGTATGTTTGTACTTGGAAGGCAATGATTTTGACTTCTGAGTAGGTCTGCAATGCTTGTGTTAATTCAGACTAAATAAATGATAACAGTAGGAAAAGAGTAAATTTTCCATGAGAGATGGAAGGTAGTGCTAATACCAGATCTGGTCCTAAAGTGCTCTTTTGGGGATTTTATTTAATTGAAGTTGTTGAGATAATTGAAACGTTTGCTTAGTTGTTGAATTCTGAATTTCAATATCCGTATGTGTTTGAGGGACCTGCTGAAAGGAATTTTGGGGGTTTTTTGGTATTTTGGTTTTATTTTTTTTAAGCAAAAGTCTTTTTAGTCTTTAATTGCTTCAGCAGTAGCATAAGTTCTGCATGCTCTCATAGTCTAGCCTTCATCTACTTCTGCAGGTTCATTCATGTCTATCTGTTTTGTTGGCAGCTTCATGGATTGTGACTAAATATAGGAGTTCAGTATTACAGCAAATATAAAGTCATTTCTTCAACATTTACTTGTATCCCATTCTGGAAAATAAATGACAAAATGAAGTCAGTGTCATTGTATTAACTACATTGAAAGTTCCAACTTTTATGCCTTCTGAACAGAATTTCATGGCTGTACTCAGGTGAAATGTGCCGATGAAATAAGAAGAATAAAGCTTTCTGAATTCTTATCTGTCACATTATAGCAAGATTTTCATGAACTTCCAAGTTAATAAATTTATAATACTGCAGTAGATTTTTCCAATTAAATGTGCATTTTCTTTTGTCATAAGGAAGGAAAAAACTGTAATTATGCTTTTTACAGTAATTTAATTAAGCATTTCCTGTAAGTTCATGTCAGTATCTATCATGGCTCACTAAAGTTGAAATTCAGTATAGAACGGTAGATTAATTGCCCTTTGTCTTCGATGAAATAAGAATCCTAAATATGCAGAGTCATGAAATTTAATTGTGTTCCTCAATTGCTTATTCAATGCTTTGGAAACCTGAATCAAGAAATGCAGAAGAAGAGGACCAAAGGTTGTTAAATGTAGCGAGTAACACAGATTCTGAACTTTACTTAATGAACCGAATGTTTATTACTATGAAATAAATGCACCATTTAAAGAATTATGGTGGAAATGTAAAACATTAAAACTCTAATTAATTTTGGTCAGAAGCATGCAACACATGCATTTTTCCTGAAACATGTTCATTAGGGTCTATATTTTCTGTGTTATTGAGATAAATGTATCCCTTTCATATGGTAGTGCTGTCTTTTCCTGTTATGAACATGTCCTTCAGTGAAGTTTACAGTGATGTCTTTCAACTGCCATCAACTTTGGGCAGTGTGTCTTGACTGTAGCTTCCAGAAGCATTTTTGTATAACTCAGTTATTTTATTAAAGTATGTTAATACTTTTTTCCATTTAGTGTTGTTAATCATTTTTGAAGCAAAGAATATTCAGACCTCTTGATAAAGAGCTATAGCTATATATAGATTATATGTAGATTATATTTCATGAACTTACTTGAGAAAACAGATAAAGAATGAAAGAGTCTTCAACTGTCATTTAGTGCCTACCAAGATACATGTATAGCCTAACAACTGAGCTCTTAAACTTCTGCTTCTTAGTTGGTTTTTTTTCCATTAAATAGTACTAAGGAATAAGCTATTAATTCCTTATTGTTGGCTGAAACACCTTTTGTTCTCATGTAACTATTGTAAGAAGAAGCCACTTTATTTCCTAGTATAAATACAAACATGAATAAGGCTTGTTTCTTATAGTTTAGTAAATGTGTAGTGTAAATTAGTGAGAGTATAACCATACATATTTTAAATTATCTCATTATATTATGATATACATTTCTAGGCTATGAAATATTCTCTATTATTACTAGTATGTATAAAGTAGAACTTTCTGTTTTAAATTTACAATTCATAAAAAAAGTTATTATGTTGCTACATTAGTAGAAAGTGCTATTGTGGTTTCCATGTATGTGTTCATATATGCACAGATGTAATTATTGTAACCGAAGGACAAATTTGCCTTAAAAATTGTCTTATTCATGATGGTGTCAGATTTGAAAACTAGAGTGCCCTCTCACACTGGAGTGGAAATTCAGAAGACTTGTCCCATGTGGGCACAGTCCAGTCCTGTTAAAGCTGCTTTTCGTCTCTTTCTTAGTTGATGTTGCAGGTTTGTGATATCTAAGCATTTATAGGTGCAGTTGAATGTTCATACAACTGAACCTTTGGAGACTCAAATTCTTAAAGAGGAAACATTTTCCTCTACTTTCTTCAAGGAGAACCAGCTGAACTTGTAAAACAATGGTTGGTTTCAAGCACCACCTGCCCTGAAGAGGATCCCAACTGTAGTGGCAGTCAGCCAAAGGGACCACTCAGTGGAATGGTTGCCTCCTAAAAAGGAGAGGAACAGATGGAAGATTTGAAATCTGGCATGAAGTCCCACTTCTGTACTAAGCATTAAATGAAATTTGACTGTAAGGGCTCTTGCGATGGTACATTTATCTGTATAATCAGAATTAGCAACAAGGAAATGGAAAATACAGAGCACTGACAAACTTTTCAAAAAGATTTCAAAGTTCTTGCAGCAGTGTGAGTTAAAGGAAAGAGTTTGCGATAAACATGCAGCTGCTTGTAGCTTCTTAAAGAGGAGTTTTAGTGTGAAAGTAGTTCTGCTGGGCTTGCATTGCCATCTAGAGCTCGGCAGTTTGTACTGCTTGGTGAGGAAACACTGCAGCATTGCTCTTTTCACTGAACAAAGTGGGGTGGAGAGCTGCTTCCAGTTAATTGATGTCATGTTTGCTTACATTGTAATGGTTAGTCCCTTCATAGCCTCCATTTTATAGTGTACCAGATCAGCAGAGATTGTGCTGTAGGACTTTGGTGGGCTTTGACAGTAAGAATTAATGGCAATGTGCATTAAAAGGTACAACTGTCAGATATCCAGTGGTCCCAAAGGGGGCATTTTCTTGATGGCTGCTTTAGAATTCTTCATGAAGCAAATGTCAAACTTGTCAAGGCTGTCACTATGAAAATGATCCATGTAGCAAGGGTCTCCTTTTCTTGGGAAACAAACAGCTGCCTTATCATTGCAGAGCTGTGGTGACAGAAAACTGTCATCTATCACAAGAAATTTATATTTGCTTCTAATATCCTTTGGTAAAGAACTATTCCATTTGTACTCTATTTTTGCACCACTGTTCAATTACAAGGGTTGTCGGTAATACTGTTGAAGAGGATAACATAGGCTTTGGAATTAAAATAACTTTTGAATTTTACTGCTGGATGCTTTCCTTTTGGCGATTTAACAGAGACACTATCTTAGCTCCCAGTTCTTCCCTCGCACTCATTTTCTTCCAAGTTTGGCCTGTGACTTTGGAAGCTAGACTTTCATATACACAAAAACTCTAATATTTAATAAATTCCTTTTTTATCCTGATGTATTTTTAAGAGTATTAAAAATATTTTTACATACCTCCAACTGGTGTTTTCCTAGCTAGATTTTGTGAGGCAAGAGATGAAATGCCAGCTGGGCATCCTTAATACTTTAGTCTGTTAGTCGTATTGTAGGTCTCTTGGGTTAGGATACTCTAGAAAGTACTGGTATCAAAATTTGGTCCTGAGTGCTTTTGAGATGCTATTCTAGATTATGTACTAGCAGAGGCAACTTTAGTAATTCCTCCTTACAGCAGGGCATTTATTGTGTTTTGCATACTTTCTTATTACTCAGATGATTCTTTGCATAATCCTGTAATATATAGCTGTTTATTAAGTTTAGTATGTCAGAGTTGGCAAAATACGCAACATTGTGATGCAACTCTAGATATTACAGATGTGGTGCATTAAACAGAACTGGGAATTGATGCATATCCCAGCACAGTTAATTAATATGTGTTTTATTTGCAGAAGTGTCAGATTTCCTGTGGAGTTAAGAATTGTCTAATTCACTGTCATTTTCAGATTTCATTTTATTAACTAATGGAGGAAAAATAAATTCTCAGATATTTTGAAGGAAATTGGTTGGAGGCAGTAAAAAAGAGAAACCCCTATTTCTAGGCACTTTTTTTTCCCCTTTTTTATTCCGGAATTTGTCTACAGGGGAATATTCTGGAATAATTACTACAAAATTAACTTTCTGTGTTAGACTCATTATTCTTTGGTCAGAGAATAATGTGATTGCCCTTTAACATGCTTTCAAAGGAGATGAAAGCGTATCACAGATTTTCTCACTGTCAGCTCAAAATTTTAGAAATAGAATTTTAAAGTCAGACTCTTACCTTTAGTTTTTGTCATATAAAGATATCTAAATATTGAAGTATTCTTTTTAACTTTGGCAAAATTATTGAGTGCTTAATGCTTCAATAAATCAAACACTTAATTATGCGCCAGATTTTAGGGTCTCCTTTCTAAATTCCTCACCCCATTCTGTTGCTGTGAATCCTAAATGCTCAGCTACTGAGTATAGGCTAAGCAGTGAGAAAGAAGAGATGTCCAATAGGACATTTGAAAACACCCAAAGGATCCTTTAATCCAGTGCCTTGTTCCCATTGGAGAAAATGTGGGACTCCAAGGCAAAGGATGTAGGAAAACTAAAGTGGAAGGTCCATCTCTCCGTCACTGTCATAGGATGCAAATGAAGTGTCCAGTCATTCATAGCTTAAGGAGCTCCTGACTTGGCATTTCAGTTCAGAGTGTTGGGTTCATCAGCACTTTGTAATGCACTTTGTACTTTTCCCTATCCCTGTTGGTTTTGTAAATCTGTAATAACATCAATTCCAGACTAGTAAACTTCATTCATTTCAATATTAAAATAATCTTTGGGCTGTTAAGTGCACTTTTTCAGTAGGAGTACTAATACAGTCTTGAGGGATTCATCTCCCTTGGCTATTGCAGTTCACCAGATCTGTGCAGAGGCATCTTTTTGGTGAGTGTATTCACTATATGATATTTGAGTCTATGGTTGTCTGTAGTCACAAAAGTTACTGAGACAAGTTTGATTTTTGGCATCCAACGGCAAGATCTACTTTAAAAGTTTGACTTGTGACATCTGATAAGAAAAACTACTTTGATTTTAGGATTTTTAGAACAGAAAGCACTAGATGTTAGAGTTACAGGTGGTTGGAAGAAAAAATAAATAAATAATAATATATAAAAGAGATGTGACGTATTAATAAAAATAACATGAACTGAATTTCTGTGGGCAGAAAGCAGAATTCATATTTTGTCTTCTGTGTAGCTGCTGGTTGTAGAAACTTTGCACACTGCCATCATGGACTGGTTTTTAACAGATAACATGAAAAGAAAAGGTTTTCCTTTGCTATTCATTAGAATTAAAAGCATTATAATGATAATGATAGGTGGTAATTACTAAAACAAATATATTAAATATATTTAATCTGCAGTCTGTTTTGCATAATTTCTTGATAATTAGGCTATATGCTATGTAGATGAAAATTCAAACATTATTAATGACATTAGAAACTCCAGCCATTTCAGTATTCTGTGTGCAATCATCAGGCTGCCTCTTGGGCTACTGAAAAAGAGATAAAGCAATCTTGTATTGTTAGCAAACTGAAATAATAGTGAGTCTTCACATCTTGTAGTATGGTTAATACAGGCTCTAAATTGCCAGTTCAGATCTTTCCCAAGCATACTGGCAGTAATAGACCACTTATTATAATTTGTAGACGTTCATGTCCCAAATTGTTCTGACATTGCCATTCTGAGGCCTCTGCTGTTACTTCTTTTCTGGCTTCTAGAAAGCTGCATGAGTGCCAAAAGTGATGGTTCGTACTTTCTAGTGTTCCCCCAAAATCCCTTCTGCCATCTTGTTTGTGCTGGCACTGCTGTTCATGTGGCCTGGCCTGGAAACTGATCCAGCTCAAGGCATGTTTAACAAAGAAAAACTTTTCTCTCCTTGCTAATTCATGCTATGAGAAAGATCAAACATCATTGCGCTTCTATTTCAGTTTCTGAATGTGTTTCTGTTCTTGGGAAACTATATGGAGTGAAAACCCTTGTACAAAATTAAGATGTTTTGTGTGGAGCATGGTTCAATGCAGTGCTAGTGAGAAAGTTTTTGTGCATAAAAATGCAAAAATAACAATAAATTTTAAAAATCAGCAAGGCATATGGATGATTTGTGCATTGGAATCTGCCCACATAAGTTAAATTTATGTTCTGCTGGTAGATTTTGCCTGTTAGAATATGTTTTACTTAGTTGAAGCAACAGGAAATCAACAAATTAAATCAAAAATATTAGTTCTTCAAAATATCCCAAAGTTGATGCTTCCATCTGGAGTATTCAACCCAAGCAAATCCTCAAGCTACCATCACCAACAGCCATCGTTTCTTCATCTCACAATACAGTGGTCACTGCAGCTGCTGCTGTAACCTGGGAATTCTGCCAGGGTGTAAGCGTGACCTTTTGAGCACAGAATTAAACATTTCAAATTTACACAAAACCAGAAGATTCTCTAAAAATCCCTCATTAATTGGATAAAAACTTTTTGCCATCAAAAACCTCAGGAAGACAATATTCAATATTGAGCCTAATGTACCTTAACTCTGTTGTCATCCTCAGTGAAGGTATGGCCCTGTTGTCTCTGAAATTTCTGCATGCTGCATCTATTAGGAGAGGAGGCCCTAAGCAATATATGAAGAGTTCTGGGAAAGAATGATAGTGTAGGGTTTATATTCCTGTATGAGAGAGCACAAGTCAGGGCATCAAAATAATGTCAAGTTGTGTGCTAGGGACATGGATTAGTTGGCATTGACGTCAGCTAGGATACATCTGCTGTAGGTAGGGACCTTCAGAAACATGCAGATTTGCTGTTCTTTTAATAACATGTTCTTCCTTAAATTATCTGGCTGTTTTTCCATAGCAGCCGAAAGTTTCTGTGAGTGTTTTTTATTTCACAATATTCTTTAGTCACCTGTAAGCAGTAGGCTTGGTAACACCTTACTCCTTTGTTGTTTACAGTTCTGCTCTGGGTGTTTTCATTTGAAGTTTGACCTCTATGTGTATACTGTACATTACACTCTCTTTAATATATTCTACACTTCTAATTTCAACAAATCTTCTTTGTTTGGTCTCACACACATGCACAGACATGTTTTCTCAGCTAAATGAAAAGAGCCACAGGGAGCAGTGCATGTTTTAATAACTGAAGAGATGACACTCCAGTAAAAGAAGAATAAAGCTTTTAGCAGTCAATCATGTACATATTTCTCACTGCCTAGTCTGTCCCCAGAATGGGGAGGATTCAGAGGCATGATGGCTTGGAGTATCTACTACTTTAATAGAATAACTAGCTTTTCGATTTTATTGCAGTTGGGCATAGCATGTTATGAGATCACATTTTTAAATGAGATTTTCTACTGCTGTTCTATTTTGTGCTGCCCATATAATCTTCCTACATATTTTCTACCTCTAAATATTGTAGTTATCCTTACAAAGCATGCTTTGATGGTGAAAGAAGGACTAGAATGCAAAAGGATTAAGTTATTTTCCTGCAAGAATGAAAAAGTTCTTTTAAATCAAGAAAATACACCTCGGGTTACTGGGTCCCACCTAAATGTCCCTGGTGTTTGCTTTCTCTCAACTGTTGCCTTGTGATGAGTACTGTTACAGCAGCCAGGATGCTCCTTCATTCCAAAATGTCTCTTTATTTCTTTTTTGTGTTATTAGAATATGGAAGATTCTCTGTAAATTGAATTAAAATTCAGACAAGAGAACTGGTCATACTTTGAAATTGTGATAAGGACTGTTCATGATGTGATGAGTTGAAAGTTGCTTTATTAAACAGTTTTCTCACTCTTCCATAATTTATACTTTGGAGATCATGGTTTTGTACTGGACACAAAATAGTATCTATTCCTATGGAAACAAGCATTATGATGTCACTTCATTTTTTCAGTGAGATCCAGAGGAACCCATAGTGAATTATGAGCCTTACTCCTAGAGCTGAAGCTGTAGAATATTGTAAGCATGCTGCTGCCTGACATGCTCATGTTTCCTATTTTAGACCTGACTGATCTTCAGATAACATATGGTGGTACAAGTAATTGGAAAATTGGCAGACCTGTCAAGAAAATATGCTTGATGGGACAAAAATACGATGCTGCAGCACATAAAGTGTCTCTGAAGTTAAATTTATTGTCTTTTATCAAATGGTGAAGTAAACATACCTGGTCACAAAAAAATGAAACATTTTTCAATGGCAGGTGCTTTTCAAAAGTAATTTTTAGTACAGTGATGCAAGTTCTTGCATTCAAAAGTAATTTAGTGGGAACCTCTTGTCAAGAACAAAGGAAAGTGTAATATTGTCTGCTGTAGGTATTTGAATATATTGTCATCTATGTGTTATTTAATAATTTCTTTATGTAACTATCCAGTAAAATGGTCAGTAAAATATTTATTCATTAAATTATTCTTCTGCTATAAATGTAAGCAATTAGACTTGTTTAAATTTCTTATCATTTCTATTTCAACTCTTGAGCAAAATCAATCATTGAATAAATTACTTTTTGCATATTTTTATGCTTGTTAGTCAGGCAAAAGATGCCAAAAGACTATACAGAATTCCATACAGCTGCATAAGCAGAAAAAGTATACTTTTTCAATAAATTGATTAATGTTCAGGTTTTCATTTTCTTTTACAGGAAGATGAAAATGAAGTTGAAGCAGAAAATCCATCTCAGGAGCTGAATTCGGAACAGAAAAAATCAAAAAAATAGGAGATTGCTGTCTTGTTTGAAATATTTGCAAGTTGTGTAACAGTGGTTATAGTTTCTCATTGTAAAATTAACAAAAAAAGTTCTCAATAAAGTCATTGAAAATTAAATTCATGGTGCACTGGGGAATTAATTAAGTAGCTCCTGGTGATATTCTTGATTACATTAAAAGCTGAATTATCAGAACTGAATACTTTACCAATAAAAGTCTGAAAGCTTTTTGAACACATTATGGAAAGCTGATGGGTTATTCATCACTTGTAGCACTTACTAAGCAAATAGGGCAATTTTATGTTTTACTCTGCAAAGCAGTGTTATCCTTAAAGGATAGTTATAATTCAGACATATTTTGGTATTTCTGAGCAAGAGCTTTGATTTTTAAAAGTTAGATAAATATGTTCTACTAAAGGAGCTCTGAAATTTCTTACGATCAGTGATTGAAATAAATGTTTCTGAGGAGTAGGTAGAGGCAAGAATTTTTTTATATGTATGGTACATTTTCAGAAGTAATTAGTTTTACATTTGTATTGTGATTTTTAATCAGTTTCTTGCTGCATTATACTTTTCCTTGTGTAAACATTTTCCATCGTCATGTGATCATTTCCTTTTAATGAATGTCAAACTTTTGTCTTGATTAGGCCATCCTACCCAGTCTAATTCCCTCATGCCAATCTTTCCATTCTAACAAAATAAAATAACTTCTTTCTGTGTCATTAAACCTTCAAGTCAGTAATAAATATCTAAAATAACTTTTCTTCCTACAGTCCTAATTTTGTTTTCTAATTTCCCTTTGTTTTTTAGCATGTGCAGGTCACTAAATGGGAAAGTACAAGAAATTCAGAGGTATATTTATAGGCTGATAGTTTCATAGACTGCAATGAAAAAAAACAAAAAATCTTGCTGATTCCCTTTCGTGTTTAAAACCACACTCCCTGAAGTCCCTTCAGTGAAGTTTATCTTGCTCTAGAGAAATTAATTATCTTCAGCTGAAAAAATTGATTTATTTTCCCACTCTGCTATACTTTTACTGTTACTTTTTGCATTGAGTGTTTAATCAGATAGTAAATAGTACCCACCCCAGATTTTTTCCTCTCTGTGTAAATTATATTTTCAGATACTTTAAAAACAACATGCCTGTACTTAAGCAATAACTTTTATGAATTCTTTTCTGGTTTATAAGGTTCAAATGTGTGTAGCTCATGGACAAATTTCAATCACAATTACTCTACAGGAGTTTAATAACACTAGATCTCATTTTAACGAATGCAGCCATCATGTAAATTAACATATAAAATAAGTTCAGCATTGGTCCATTTGGTGCAGATCAAGCACTGTAGCAATCTCAGAGAGGAGGGGGAATATGATTTTCTCTTCACTGCACTGGAAGAGACAGATTTAGGAAAGACAGAAGCAGAGTTTTACCATGCAGGACCTTAGGGACCATCCTCTGTGCAGCGGTGTGAAGGATCACAGAGTAGGTGAAAACAAGGGAACGCTTTTCATTTTTTCAGGCTAACCCAGAAAACCAAAGTTCTCAGAGCTTAGTTTTCATCAGGATCTGAAGAAGGGGCAGGGTGTCCAGTGGAACAGGCTGAAAGGCCTCTGAACTTTCAAGGACAGAAACAGTAACTTATAAAAAAGGTAAGAGAATGAAGTTTTACATAGAGGTTGCGCAAAGGAAGAATAATGACAGGGGGAGTTGCTGAGATGAATTGGCCTGGACATGCTTTGGTCTTTCAGCCTGCACTTGATGCACTTGATGCTTGGGTTTATCCTGCCTAAAATTAGTAGATAGAGCCTCAGTTGTGCAAAATATTTGTATCCTTATATGATCTTATTTCTGTTCAGTCCATGGCAGCACACTTGTCCTTTTGCTGTGAGTCCAAGCTCTGTGACAGCCCAGGACTGTAGAGGTGCATGAGAAGAGAAGAGTGGTTATTTGCTGTTCAGGTTTTGTATGAAAATGCACTACTTGGCTCTGGAACACCTGAGTGAGAAAAACAGTTCAAACATTGAAAGATACCATTTGCTTCCATTTGATGGATAACTCTGATGAGCTTTAAAGGAGTATTTCCATATCTTTCCTAAGTCCTTCAAAAATTTAATGCAAAAGTACAATTACCTAAGCCATACTTTTAACTAACTCCAGTGTTACCAGAAGTCTACATTCACTGTTGTTAACCTGTCTCTTGCTTAAGTTATTTACTTCAAAATTCAAACATGAAGTTGAGACATTTTTACTGAGAAATAATAAACAGTACTTTTACCATAATCAGCTGGGGCAGAGATTGAGACAAGTGTGGCTGAATTAAAATGCCGTCCTACCTTCATCCCTGCAAGAAAAATGTAGAAAACTGATTTTAATAATTTCTTTGTAGACATATTTACTTAACAGAGAGGGAGAGGTGTTTAACTGATCAAATGGATCACATGAAGGCTATACCAAGCAGGTGGCTTCATTTATTTTGATTCTGTTCTAGTTAAAATTTGCAGCTGAATTGATTTTTTGTGTATTCTTGAGTTTTCAAACTACCAGTATGAATTACATTTCCATCATACATTTTTTTCTCCTTAGTGTCCAGAGGATTTTTTTATACAAAGCTCTGGGTAAAACAGATGGCTGCAGTACTGCTACATGACTCTGACATGATGCTTCTGAATGTTACACTTCAGTAGAACTAAGAAGTAAACCTGATGCAGAATATTGTGACTTTTATTAAAGGTGTGTCCGTGCTGCAGTCAAACACAAGCCAGCTAGGATACTGAAAGCATCCTAGCTCCTGCAGAATGAAGTTCAAAGCTTACCTGAATGAGTTCAAAGCCCAGCTTAGAAATAGGAAGAGCAAAACTCGAGGCAGCTTTAATTCAGCTGATTGCAGTCACTGTTGTGGAGCAGTATATTCTTTGTATGCAAATACACACAGACTCCTTCTGTACATGTGCCCAAGCAACCAGTTATAATGTCCTTTTTATTTCTCTTTCCCTCTATTGTGTTATTTAATACTAAGAGTTACATGCTGTTCTGAAAGTCTAGATGGAAAGCTACTTATTTCCCACTGCATCCCTCTCATGCATGACAGTGATGATGCTCCCCAGTTGGGAATTGCAGTTTCTGGATTGCATTAGTGATAGCTATTTTAGCTGGCTTAGAGGATAATTATGTTTTCTTTGCTTGAGGAGAAACTGTCATTTTCCTCATATTAAAGCAAATTCACTGCTTTTGTGCAGTTAATGATGGATTGCGGTTGGTTTTTGTTCAGTCCTCCATGTTTGCTCTTTTCCCTCCTGTGGAACGGTGGGCTGTGGAAAATTTTTTGGACTCCAACACTGTTTTATATTATAGACAATCACTTCATCCTCAAAGAAGAACAAATTTCTCTATTGACTTTTTTTTTTCTTTAAAAATAATGTCTAATCTTTCCACTCCCTCCTGGGGATATCAAAAATTTGAGGTGTGGAAGTTCTTGTCAATCACTTAGAGTAATATTTCTGATTTATGAGAGTGTGCCTTATTCTTAAATTAATCTCTTTAGTACATTACCTAATTGTTGTTGTCATTCAAGGATTCTTACTCTGAATGCTGTAATCCTACATTAAACATAGGGATCCAAAAGATTGGCATGAGCTGAAAAATCAAAACTACTTTGAAACAGATGCTGTTATTTTCCTGTTTGTTACTTCACTGACGTTGAAATACTTGGATCTAAAATGTTGTGCAGTCATAAGGATTCTGAACAAAAGCAAATATATCTTGATATTTGAATCTCAGTGTATATGTAATTTCTTATGACTTCATGAGAATCCACACTATTTTGGTTTTGTCTTAATGATACATTGAAATGTATTGCTACACTGAACATTTGGTGCTCATTTAGGATCTTTCTCCTGAACAGCACAAATGATAGTGGTTTATGTGCACGAAGTGTCACATACAGTGGCTAATCCTAATACAATATTCATTTTCTGCTCATTAGAAATCATTTCTATACCTGTAAATTAAGAAAAATATTTAACATGATTATTCCCTCTCAGGAGCTCCAATATTTGCACAGTGGGAATTTTTGAAGGGAGAAAACCATGCTGACAGAGAAGTATCTCACTTCAGTGCTTTTTATTGCAGTCCCATAAGCAGGCTACCACTTGGTTGGTTGCTCTGCATCACACTACAGAAACTAACTCTCCCTGACATTAGGCTGGATAGGTTTTACCCTGGTTTTACTCTGAAAAGTGAAGATTGATTAGAAACTGACTCTATTTCACATGGCCTAATGAAAACAATTTTTACAATGAGCAAACAACTTCTATCACCTATCTAAGGCTATAGTGCAAAATCATAGCAGGTAATAAATGTTTCCCCACTGTGAATTCAGTGTGGATTCTGCAGTGATGTTATCTGGGGAAGGAAGTGAAATGCTGAAGGCAACAGCATGAAAATGCATGCAACTATGGCCTAATTCTGATTTGTTTGGAAGAACTATTAATTTCCTTGTTACAAAGCCAAGTAAGAGCAGCCCTTTAAAACTGTTGAACCATGAAAGCCATTTCCTTAAGGGTTTTAAATTTGGGAACAGAGTCATGAAATTTATAGCTTTGATGAGATATTCTTTGCCTGCAGTCAGAATGAGAGCTAGATCATTGGTTTCCCAGCATGACACCTATGTATTCTTGTGTGCAGTAGATATCATTAGGCTCATAATAACACGACTATCATCACATTAACATCTGAAAGGTTCAGTTTTGATGCTTGGTTTAAGTCTCATTTATACCTACAGCATAGAAAGCAACTGAATGAAAGCAAAAGTTATATCTTACCTATATTGTGCTACTGTTATGCACTTTAACCAAAAATACAGTAATTTTATGCCTGATCAGATTTTTATTATTTTATTTTTCTTGTCAAGTCATGTTGTTTTGAAGGAGCTGCACTGATGAACTAATAACATGCCATGAATGCAGTAGCACATAATGGTACTGTGAGACCAATTTTTTTTTTCTGGTGCATGCTAGTAAGGACAGTAGGGAATATCATATACATACTGGCCTAATAATGGTAATTTTCAGTATGTTATTGAAAATGTATGTACTATGTCTGCCATCTTATGGTAGAAGGGAAGTGTGTCAGAACAAGCTGATAGCACCACATTTCTTGTATTCTTTCAGGTAAAGCAGCACAGACTGTCATGTTCTAGCAAGGCACCAGCAGTTGGAAGTCACACAATGAAGGAAATAAAACTGAAAACAATTTGGCTTTTCACTCCTCTGGTACATATTCTGCAAGTTTCTATTGGAAAAATAAAGTATATGGCTTCACAGCATAAAGTTGTGCAGGTTTTACAGTGAATATCATACTGTTTGTATCAAATGAAATTTGCAGAGAGACATACCAAGAGAAATCAACTTTTGTTCTGCCTGTGACTGAACAATTGGAAAGAGTTTGGGAGAAACATCTTTATTCTCATAATGGAGAGAAGAACTCTGAAGAAGCACCAATGTAGCAAGTCTAATAACTTGTGGCAAATTACTCACTACTTTGATCTGAAAAGTTTTCCCCAGATCAGTGTCAGAGCTTTCATTTCTGTATGTGGGAGGGACACCTGCGGGAGTTCTGGCCAGAGACAGTCTGTAGATTGGGGCTGTAACATTGAGTTAAAAGCAGCCAATTCCAGTGGCTTGGAAAGAACAAAGACAATTTGAATCATCAGAAGTTGGGAAGGCTACATGAGACAATATTCTGCAAGAGCTTAAAACCCTTGCGGAATAAGAAACACTAATTAGCAGCTGAGAAGATGGGATTTATAAAAGATAGAGCAATAATGTTACCCAGAAGAAAGACTTCAGGATGTTTTCATAACAGTTGTTAAAATGCTATTTCTTAGTATTTATTTTAAGGATCACTGTTTCAGTCACCAATATTGGAATATTTTTGACTCAAACTCCAAACTTCTGTTTTAACATCTTACTGGGAAAGATATATCATGAAATAATTTTTTTTTTTCTTAAATATTTTAGGGATTGGCTGAATATTTAATGTCTTTATATCTTCATACATCAAACTCTTTCAAATATTCAATCAGCTGCAGTATTATGAAATGTTTTGTCCCTGAAAAGGAAGGCAATATTTATTCTTAGTTGCTAACTTAATGCCAAGTGGTTAGACAAAAAAATGCCTTTTTCAGCCCACATTTGTCCATAAAATATCTTGACGCTTTTTTGAACCCAAGCATAGTGTAGATAATACATGGTCCTGCTAAATCCACGCTTTAAGCTGCATTGCTCATATTATGGAATTGTGTTTAATTGCTAAGTAACTTGCCTGTGTAAATGTGTGAAATCACACCATTGATTCCCACTTTTAGGATTTGGAGTCAAAACAAAACTGAGACTACCTTTTCTTCCTTTTAGATAAAAGCTTTTTAGACCAGCCAGATGAATTGTCACCTTTCAGAGAAGCAGGGTGAGGCAGCTGCCAGCAGTATGGGACAGCAGCACACAAAAAAGACTCCTGTTTCCCAAAGCTTTGTTTTCATTGCAGAAGACAACAGCCTGAAAAGCCAGGCTGAAGAAGTGATACAGCTTGGATCATGTTCTTTTAGCATATCCCTATATATTCAACAGTATTTTTTGGCTGCATTGCTGCATGCTGAAGTTTTTTAGTAGACCACTGTATTGGGTTTGCATGGCCAAACTTTGGTGGTGGGGGGCTACAGGGGTGGCTTCTGTGAGAAGCTGCCAGAACCTTCTTCCATGTAAAACAGAGCCAATCCCTGGCAACTCCAAAGATGGGTGTGCTGCTGGTCAAGGCTGAGCCAATTAGAAATGGTGGTAAAGTCTCTGTGACAAGAGATTTAAGAAGGAGGAAAAGAAAATATTGCACAATTGTAATCGCGGGCAGAGAAGAGCATGATGAGAGCATGAGAGAGGAACAGCTATGCTGACATGAAGATCAGTGGAGAATGAGGGGCAGGAGGTGCTCCAGGCATCAGCTTGTGGTGCAACCCATGGTGAGACAGCTGTGCCCCTGCAGCTGTCCACAGGGACGCAGAGATCCACCTGTAGCCCCTGGAGGAGTCCCCCAGCAGAGCAGGTGGATGCTTGACAGGAGACTGTGACCGTGTGGGAGACCTGTGGACAGAGGAGTCCTTGAAGGACTGCATGCCGTGGAAGAGTGACCCACACCACAACAGGTCACAGGGAGCTGTTGCTCCTGAGATGAGCTCACGTTGCAGAGGTTCACAGAACTGTCCCTCATGGGATGAACCCTGCAGTGCAGCAGGGGAACAATTCTTCTCCCTGAGCAGCAGGAGAAGCCTTGAGTGATGAACTGAGCATAATCCTCATTCCCTGTCTCCTTGTGCTGCTGGGGCAGGAGGTAGAGCTGGAAGGAGGGAGGTGTGGGAGGAAGGTGTTTTTAATGTTTTATTTTAATTCTCATTGTAAGTCTCATTATTATCCTGCTGTGACTTTGTTAGTAATAAATTCAATTATTATCTCTAATTCTAGCCTATTTTGCCAATTATGGTATTTGGTGAGTAATCTCTCCCAATCCATATCCCAGTTCATGAAGCCTTTGTTATTTTTTTCTCTCACTTGTCCAGCTGCGAAGGGCAGTTATAGAGAGGCTTTGGTGGGTGCCTGGCATCCAACCAGAGCCAACCCACTGCAACCACACTGGAGCAAGAATGACAGACTCCTCTCAGGCAATACTGACCTTGGATCCAAGCAGTTACAAAATTTATTCTGACCAGCTCATTTCCCAGGAGGGAACTTGCAAACATTCCTTTGCATGTTGCTACACACAGTAATTGACACACACTTTTATTGCTTTCAAACAGCTGTGCAGATGTGAAGAAAGATTCTTAGAATAATATTTTCAAATTTTTGGTAGGTTATCCCCACATAGTTATCCATAATGAAGAAACTTTTGGAGAGAGACGTAATGTATTAAGTACAGTAATTTCACTATTATAAACCGCACCATTTTGACTAAAATTTTGGTCCAAACCCGGAAGTGCGGCTTATAATCAGGTGCGGCTTATATATGGACAAAGAACGAAAAGTTGCTGTTTTAGTTTGGAGGACAGGTGTCTGCTGAGAAAGGCAGGAGCTTCTCTTTGAAATGGAGAATGTAAACCCCCTCCCTCCAAATTACTATAATTTTGAAATTAAGGGGCTTTCAGGCAAAGATATGGGAATTAGGAATAACAGTTCTTTACTAGGGAAATTAAAATAGAAATACAGTACTACAAAGAAACAAACTCCAAACCCTGACAAAGTCAGAGTACAACCTGACACCCTGTCAGGCAGGGTGTTGGCAGCAGTCCCATTAAATGGTGGTTGCATCCTCCTGCGTGACAGATGTGGCTCAGTTGGAGCAGTGCTCCTGCAGAAGGTGCAGTTTCCCTCCGGAGGTCCAGTGGTGATGTGGAGAAATCCAGTTTTCCTCTGGAGTCCAGTGGAGAAAGGGGCTACCTTAGTGTCCCAAAACCTCTCTTTTTATTTTGGTAAGAAATGTTGGGCTCTTCCCCCTGGCTGGAGTAACTTCCAATGGGATGAAGTAATTTTATCAGTCACACAGTGGGACTCAATGGGCCATTAGCAGAAAATGACTTGCTGGAGGGAGGATGGGTTGTGAAAAGATAAAGAACAATGCCCTGCCTGGTTTCAATGGATGACCCATTAGCAGAATATCTGCTGTGGAGATAAGGATCACTGTCCCCACCCTCAACAGGTGGTGATAGAATAGATACCTTTTATCACACTCTGTATTGTAACCAAAGACAGTTGCCGACACCCGGATGTGTGGCTTATAATCATGAAAGTACTGTAACTTCATCACCACCTATATGCAGATACTGCTGCCTTGCAGGTGTTTTCTCAGGAGTGGACTAGGCTGGTCTTCAGCAGCTTTGCTCTTCGCAGCCCCAGGAGCGTCTCCCCGGTGGCTGTGGGAAGTAATTCCTCTGGGATCTGCCGGAGCAACGTGCCCGGTTGTGGCCATGTGGTGACGACTGCTTTGTTGTCCTGGACCAGGGAATGCAGGGGATGTAATGCAGCTGCTGACCAGTGTGGTAGCTCAGTGCCTGTGAATGGTGGTGAATATCCTGGGTTCCCACAAGGGCCTCACAGTTCAGCAGTGATCAGAGCACCAATAACTGAACTACCTGTACCAGGACAGGACTGATGTGATGGAGAAAGTCTGGCATCACCAGCAGAGGATTTGGCAGAAGTAATAGTAGTCCTTTAAACTGAACTATTAGTTTTTCCATTAATAACTCTCAACTCTGCCTTTAGACTTACATTTAGTCATCTCATCATTCCATTCTCAATCTGGTCAGACTTTGCTGCCCACACCTGATTAGGAAGTTATGGTTTGTTGATATGGACATCAGACCTGTTATCTTTCCACTTTTTCTTCAGAAACAGAATTCTGTGTAACATTAGACCCCAAAACTTGTTGAAGCTCAAGTAAAAGTAGAGTCTCAGAAAGAAGGAAAAACACACCAAGCTCTCATTCTTGTTGGTCTCTGCTATCAATTTAAATACAATTTTTTGAACAGGCGCACTGTTTCTGCCTTGTAGCCTGGGATTGTCCTTTTTGCAAAGATTTCCTCATCTGGGCATGCTGCCATTGCTGAAATCATTCAGGCTCACTTGATTTAGGTACCCTTACTGGAAAAGATGACAGTTCCATGTGTTTTCTGAGAGAACACCGAGGCTGAAATAATTTCCTACCTTCTTGCTGTCCAGTGCTTATTAACCTTCAGAGATTAGCAGAGTTTTGCAGTGAGGCAAACTCACCTTCTTTCAGGTATGAGAGAGGGCTGAAGATACAACCCTTTTAACAAGGAAAAAACTGCAGCTTTGCTATTTTGAAATCTCACAGGAGCGAATCAGAAGGAACAAATTTAAAACATACCAGTGGAAACACTGCTACACCTCATGATCATGGCCCCTAAAAATGGAACAGTCCATTTGCTATTTGCCCAAGGTGGCGGTGAAGAGCTGGAGTGTTGCAGTAATTAAGCAACAGTTTTGGTATCAGTGCCTTGGAACATGTAAGACTACATTTTAAAGATCTTGATTTTTTAAGTAAAAGTATTTTCTTAGCAGGAGCAAAGTGCCATTACAAGTGAAGTTATTATAACATTTGTGAATTATATTTCAACTAGAAATTGTTTTTCCTTTGCTTTTAGGAGCACTGTTTCATCTATGGCACAAGGAAACAAGCATCACTTCTGTTTGCCTCCTTTACAATGAATTCTAATTTTATATCACAGTCCTGTCTAGTATATGTATCCCCTAACACCTGATATTCAGGCTTTTTCTGAAAATGATCAGCTGCTTTTCTAACTCTAGATATCAATTAAATATAGTATTGTTTATATATACACATATATAAAAATCTGTATTTGTTTCTTTCAGTTTTATAGTTTGTGCAGTCTCTATCCTTAGAAGAAAATCCCCTGAACAAACTGGTCTCAAGCTGACCCATCTTTGAGCAGGAGGCTCAACTAGAGACTAGAGCCGCTTTCCCATCTGAATTATTCTATGATAAGTATCTCATGTTTATATACTTAGCAGCTTAGATGTGCAGGTAGAGAAGGTAATAAAATACTTCAATTTTAAAGTCCAAGTGTATCTGTTTTCCCTCTGGGAACGTGAGAGAAGACCTCACTTTCCAGAGCAAGACCCTGAGCTTCACATGCATTCAGTGCCCAGCTTTGAGCAGAATCCAGGCACTGCCCTGGGCTCTGCCTGTCCAGGCAAGCTCTTGGAGCTCACACAGATACTGCCTTCTAAAATATGGCTTATAGTGCAACTTTCCTGTTTCTAGAAATTAATAGCAGATTTTACTACTCCATTTCAGAGTGCACCAGCAATTTGGGTATTTGAGTTTATTGATTCATGTCTTTATGTCTTCAGAAATGTCTGATAATGAAGATAGATTTCAGGGTTTGGGTTCAGATGTTTTTTGACTTTTTTTTTTTCCCTCTCCTTAAATTTTCTTCTCAAATATATACAGACTTAGGTGGAGCTTGTGGAGCTCAAGCTGACGAAATTAAATGACACTAAGCTCTGGCAGTGATAAGGACTTCAAAAACTTTTTCCAGTTCTTTTGTGCTTGAGTCCTGCTCTGCTGACCACCAGTTCTGTATTTTTGAGAGTCACTGACCTCTGGACTTTATCACAAACCATACTAGCTTAAACTTGCAAGATGATACATATATGGCAGTCTCCAAGATAACCCTTGGGAGGGATTAATATTTCTGAGTTTATGACAAGTCCTCAAGAGAAGAGGGTTAAAGGTTTATTTTTATTCTATTGCTCTTTTCTTGTTTTATTTCCATCAAGGTAATTATTTTATATCTCTTCAGTTTATCTCTCATCATAGATGAAACAACTGATTAATACCAAATAAAACAAAAAAACAAAACAAAAAAAAAGGATAAAGAGGATAAAGTTATAGCAAAAAAATAATGTTTCACCCTCAGATGATCACTTATTAAAGAGTTCATCCATGATGTATGTAACATGTTAATAAAGATGCAAGGAAAGCAGCGTGGCATAAGGTGGTAATCCTCCAGTGAAGCAGTAACTTCAGGAGCTCCAACTCATCAGAAGCTTTTTGACATCTTTCCCTTGGGCCAGGTCAGTTGGAACTAGAAGCATTGCAAATGTCACATCCTGAGGGCTGTTGCAGGCAGAAGTGACACACATTTACAAGCCTTTGCTGGCTGGCTTATCTTTGAAGCACTATTGATTACCTCATGAGGAAGAGGCAGTATATTCTTTCCCTTCTGCCAGAGTGAGGTAAGTTATGTGGGCACAGGTAATAGAAGCAGTGAATTTGGGGGAAAAGAGATCTATAGAGAAGTAAAGTACATTGGACATGCTGACGTAAAGAAAGGTACTGTGATAAAAAAAGGGGGAATGATCAAACTGAGAACTCCAGTGAGTTAGCCAGTGTTAGTATGGCAAGCAACAAAGCCATTCATACGACAAATCATTATACCAGCTGTCGTGTTTTGTCTTTCTAAATTGTTCTATGCCCACACCCTTTGCAAAAAAAGCTGATTTCCTATGTCTCTGTAAGTACATCACCATGGCAGAAGGGTGAGGGTCATATGTCTTCTAGGCTTTACCTAGAAAAGTTCTTATTTTATTAATACAATTGTCCTTTTTGGGACATAGAACTTGGGAAAAGTTTTAGTGTTCTGCTCCTGCAGAGATGGTAATGTAGACTACTAATAGTAAGTAAAACTAGATATTTCATTACTACCTATCCAACCTAGTAAAATTCCCATTAAAAATAATTTAGACATTGTACTCTGATAGAACTCTAATCAAATTACAATTTTTTTCATTTGGCATAAAAAGACATTACAAATGCTTGCTCTTTATCAACTTAACTTTGCTAATTGAAGGAAATGGTTTGTATGTCCTTTAGTGGGTATGTAAAGCACATTTGTATTGCCAAATCAACCTTTTCAAGATGCTGCATAGTAGTAGCTGTGGAATGGGTACAGAATGATTCTTCTATATTTTAAAATGGCTTCTTCAATTTATTTTCTTGTCTAAAACCTAATTTAACCTGTTAATTCAACTTATATTTATAGCAAAGCAAGTAAATAAACCTGACAACAATTTTTTATGCTAATTATACACAGTAAGCAAAGAGGTCCATAATGACTAAAGGCAGAACATACTCTCTTTATGGTAAATGCACACATTTTTACTGTGCCTGTCCATAGGCACTCTATATAATATTAGGACTGTTGTAGTGAGAAATGAACATCATGTTTTTTGTTGCATATAGCAAATATCCATTTAAATTCCAAATAAATTTCACAAATATGTGAGAACTGTGCTTGCTTGCAATGCTGGGGAAACATTTGCAGTGTATGTTTCTTGATGTGATTCTAATTTTTTGTAAATTTTGATCTATAAAATTACTTGAGCCTTCTGTTTTGACATTAGACGTTTCTTAATTTTGCAAGTCACTACACACAAAAGAGTTTTCATTCCCATGTGAGAGTATTCAGCAGAGACTGATTTTAATAGCATCAAGTATTATAACAAAACATTTTGATTTCAATACTGCCTGTCCCAGCAGGAAAGCTCTTATTTCTGAATTCCCCGTGGAACTAGCTCTTGTACTTGCTAATTGCTGTACCACTTCCCTGAAGCTTATCATCACTGAGGTCTAAGCTTCTCACAGAGAACTTGACTGGAAACAAACACTCAAGTAAAGCATATTTTCCCTTAAAAACTAGTAAATTATAGTCCACATGCTCATAATGCCTGTTATCCTGTAAATATGTACACATGAATACAATGTAATTCCACCTGGAACTGCAATAGGAATGGCAGTCTAGTGATGCCTTCTGACTTACCACTTGGATGTTTGTTTGGTAGCACAGCATGAAGAGTCTTGTTAGACATATACAAAGTCTGCAGTCAGGTTTTGGTTATTAAACTATGAAAATGTGTGCTTGTATTTGAACCCATTTCAGGGCAATCTCTTATTAACTGAATAACATGTAAAAAATCCAAGCAATTTTCCCACATTGATTAATGGTTAATTTCTGAGGGATTTTACATAGGATCATGCATTTAGTACAAAATAAAAAACTATTTGCATAACGGAGATGTTGCATTAAATTAGATCATGTTCAGACTGTGATTATGCCTTATAGCCCAAGTTCTTTTATACTGAATAGCATCAAAATCACATAATGTTGAATTTTTTGTTTCCTATGGTAAGTATACCAGGAGATCATGTCATGCAAGAAGAAACCAGAAACGTTTAAAAAATACTGTGTATGCAGATGAAGGATAGCAGTGTATTCTGCTTTCAGACTGGAGGCATATCTGGAGTTAATACAAGATGTGGCTGATTTAATTCAGAATTTAAATGACTACTACAGTAGAGTAAAAGAAGTCTTTGATTAAGAAGGTAATTTTTTACAAAGATGACAAGAGGATGCAGGTTCCTATTACAGCAAAGAAATGTTGGATTCCATGCCAAAAGGTCTGGTAAATCAATAGATAAAATGAAAAGACTTAGTGAACTTGCTTTCATAATCTCTCTGTCATCTAAAGACTCTCTTGTCAATACAGGAATGCTGAATCCAAGTAGTTGCAACTGCTGAAGAGTTCTCTTGACATGACAAGCAACTACACCTTACCACACAGTCACACTGGATATTTGTGTAACCCCTAGCTACACATTTTATTACATTTACTAGATTAGTGTTTCTAAATCAGATCTCAAACTCCTTCCCAACATGTTCTCTGCATTATCATGTGTATTTTATGCATAAAGATAAATATTTGGGGTTTTATTTCCCGTATCTTCTCAAAGGTTGGAAAGATCAATTGATCTGCTGTTAATGATTGATAATGGGAGAAATCTGCGAAGTTTTGTATCTGGAATAATACCACATTAAATAACAGTACATCATGTTTGCATGGTTATAAGAATTGTACTGGTAGATTAAAAAAAATAAAAATTCTGTTCATTGTTCAGTCTTAGCAATAAATTACTCCTTATTGAAAAATAAATAGAATTTTACTACCTAATTCCTCTTATTGGTAGAACATTGCCATCACCTTTTTCATGTTTCACTGATCTTTAAATGGCACACACAATATTAATGAGTTTAGGGTTATTTTCAAGGAGAGTTTTTGTATATATTGCCTATCTCTTGTTTAACAAGGCAGCAGTTTCTGCTTTGAAGGCTGGGCTTACTCTACCTCTTTTCTTTCAGCTTTTTTGCTTTTAAAGAGATCATAAAATTGTCCAGATGCCATTTCAAGGAACAACTGTAGAAATCTTTTTCAAGTAGGTTTCATTCTTTAGCTCTGGCCGTTTTGATACAAAATGCTGAATTGTGAAGTTCTTCTTTGATGTGTGTTGAGCATGAATATCTTTCAGCATGGTCATATCAAATCCTTCCTCTTCTTCTGACATTGCACTGACCCGTGGTGATTTTTTTTCATTCAGTCCTTGTAATTTTGAATGGGTTTGTCTGGTCCTGTTTAAGCTTGCTTATATCTTGGTTGTAGCAGTGATTCAGACTGGCTTTGAAGAACTAATGTTTATGTATCAAATAGATAAATGCTTTAATAAATGCCCAGAATGTGCTATGCTTTCATCCTCTGTTATTTCCAGGACTCCCCAGAGTTGCTGGTTTTGCTCTTAATTTGCTTTATTCTTATGAGTCTTCATTGGACAGCATCTAATTCAGATGCAAAACACTGTACCATGTGCTGATGGTTATAAATAGACATGGATTGGTTCCTTTTCTTCCTTCAGGGAAGAAGTTGCAAGATATATTAACCCATTGATATGTTGAGGCATGCTGAGGCATGTTACACAATTGTTGTTTCAACACAAATGTAATTTGTCATCTTTTTTATCCAACTCTCAGACACTATTGTAAGTGCAGGTAAATCGTATCTCTCCCCTCCTATATACAACAAATTGCTCCATTATTCTACAGGCCATCATGCCAAATAGGTGTTTAAGCATGTGGCTCACCTTACTTACATGCATTTAACATACTGGGTTTTCTTTGATAGCTGAACCTTTAAAGAGGCTCCTGGCACCTTAGGAGGTGGCTGAGACCCAGAGGAAATATACGTATGTGATGCTTGAAGTGCTTGTCCATTTGCAGGCTCCAAAGCCTTGAGGGATTTAAATGCTGAGGTTAAATAGGAAGGTAGTTAATGTAATTGCATTTTTAAAAATTGTATTAGTTTTTACAGGGCATTGATTTTGCACATCACCCAAATTGTCTGAGGACTCCCCATTTAACTGATCTTTTGCACAGCCTTCCTAAGCTGAAGTCTTTTGAGATAACACACCTAGGAGTCCGGAGAGCTGTATTTGCAAAGAGCAGGGGCACCAAGGAGTGAGGGATTACTGTGAGCAGCACTGCCAAGATCATTTCAACAGCATGAAAACTGCTGATAAACGCTGTGGAAAAAACCTGAAGTCCCCAGTTCACGGAAGCCTGCTCAACCAGATAGGCTTGAATGGCTGCCAGTGTGTGAATCAGATGTCACTTGGGTTTGTGCTAGAGCAGACAATCTGTTTCAGCAGCACCAGGGCCTGAAAAGAGGGAATGAATCAATGGGAAGAGACTCCATACACAATGTCCTTTTCATGTTACCCAGAAAACCAGTTTTATGCCAAATTACTCTGGGATCAGGCTCATGCCATTTACCTTATTGGAAAGCAATAGCTCCCCTTTATCAGTCAGTACAGTACTCATTTTCATTCCCATCTTTGCATTAAAGAAAGGAATAAGGTTTCTTTGAGAATAGCATTGAATTACGTTTCATTCTGTGAGGCCATGCAACTGTTGATAAATAATTCTGTTTGCCAACATTTAAATCACTTGTTTTCACAATAAGGAGAATTTAAATTTTCTTTTGAATTAGTTGAAATCTTATTGATTGCAGGTTCTGTTCTACTCCTGGGGCTCTCTCTGCCCCACTTAGAGTAAATGCCACATTAGAGAGCAAATTTTTTTTCCAAAGCTTTATTCCTCCCCCAGAAACAAAAACATGCATGTGCACAGACACACACTCCATCATTTTGAATGATGGTTTTGGTCATTGAAAATGGCTTGAATTATTTAAAACATAGAAGGGAGGGATCTGGTAACTTTTTATATTTAGCAGTGAAGCTTAACTGTGTTCTTACCATGGCTCTAGTAGCCATCTTTTCTGTTCAGGTTTTGTTTATGTGGTTTTCCGGTCTCTTAACTATGTGCATTAGTTTTCTACTTACCTGACCTTTAAATAATTACTATTTTCTCTCAATAATTTGAAAAACATTTGCCTTGGATGCAAACAGGAAGGGAGAACTTTGAGTGATCTGTCCAGCCAGTCAGTGAAGAACCATTCCCAGGTTTAAGTTTCTGAGGGTATTCGTTATTGCTGAGTGATGTGTTTGTACTTACATTAACCAAGTAATGCATGTGTGGAAGCAGCCATGATGACAAACAGTGGTACCTGAAAAGGGAGACATGACACAATTATGATTTGTTGCCTCATTGCAGGGCTGTTATCCTTCCCCATTGCCCATCTTTCTAAATAAACTTGTTGCTTTGCGTGCCCTATTTACTAATCAGGAAAGTAGGAAAGTTGCTATCAGGGCAGAAATGAATGATGTATAGAGAAAAGGAAGGCTTAATTTAGATTTAGAATTAATCCTTTTGGATCTTTTGCAAAATATTTTTTTCTCTCACAGAGTGTGATTATGTTTGTGGTGTCTTCATGTCTGGCCACTCTTTTAATAATTGTACCTCTTTCTGTGAAGCCCTTCTCAAATTATCACCAGTGTCCCTGGTGCTATATTATTCAATGCATATTTTGTGTCTGTTGCTGATTTAAGCCATAAGTATTTCAAAAGCTCAAAGTTTAAAAAAGAAAAATCAATGATAACGTATATGCAGCATATATAATATATAAAGACAGTGGTCTGAAATGACCATTTGAAAGTTCTGGAAAATTAATCATGATAATATTTATTGCAGAACCGTCTCCTTTATCAACATAATTATTATTGTTATTGATATTACTATAGGCATCCTATTATTCTAGCCTTGTGCTTATTAGATGGGAGCCTGTTTCACGGGTGAAGGCAAAGTTTCTACCACTTTTTTTGCCAAGTATTTGAAATAGTGGGATGTATTTGGACTTAGCTGCATAGAGATGTTCCTGCTGCCCTACACATGGAGGGTAGGACTTCAGCATCAAATAGCTGAGGACGGTGACCCCACTGCTCTCCAGCCCACAGGCACAAGTGTGTGAAGCAATAGGAAGCATATGCTCGTCATGACCTCCAGCCCTGAAGTTTCTGAAACACATGGGCAATGTCCAGGAGATGGTGTCAAAACTGAGCTGGAGCAGTAATTGTACACTCTCTCTGGTTGCAGGCCTTTAGTCTCATGCTTATGACTCCAAATGCTACTGTGAATAATTGAATCCCACCTGGGGTTGCAACTCCCCTCTGTGTCCAGTTTTAAACAATTATGAGTTCGGAGCCTCTGGGTGAAGACATATTAAAGGCATTTTAAAACCCTGTATTCATTTATTGCCTCAGCTTTCTCTTTGTCAATTTGTTTTTTAATCTTGTAAAAATAAACTGCTGAGGACTATACAGGAGTTCAGAATTAAATGGTTATTAGCTGTATGCCTCCAAATGGGCTTTGTAGTTCTGATGGGATTTCACAACGCTGATGCTCTGCTGAGCAGAAATGCCCAATGCCCAGGCTGAAAGGGAAACTTTGCCACAACCAGCACAGTAGGTTCTGTGAGCTCTGTCTTACCACCCCAGTGCTTCACACAAGCTATTGCTCTACTTAGCTGGATAACCACAGTAATAATGATAACAATAGTAATGTGAATTTTATTGTTCTGTTGGGGAGAAACCAGACTGGCTGCCAACCCTGCAAGTTTCATCTGGATTTCCTCCAGCATGCTCCTCAATGCCAGTGGCAAAGACTGTGCTGCTCTGATTATTCCTCATCCTGCTGCTTGCAGGTTTTGTCAGAGAGATGTTTGTATGCAGCTAATGGGGCTGTCATGAGAACTGTGGCCCTGAGGGTCAGGACAGTTTAAGTCTCAGGAGTGCCAGCAAAGTTTCTGAGTTTGCTGCTTGCAGAAAATTAACAATGTATTTGGACTTGCTGGCTAGAAATATTTATAAATGCAATCAAAGAATTATTTGGGATATAAAGCCTAGTGAACTTTTTATAGGTTTTTGAAGTTTATATAGAAAGAGTTATCCAGTAATAGAATTCCAGCCCACAGAAAGGTAAGTCTTGACATATTTGTGAATTTTTTTGTATGTCAATACATTCAACGGTTTGCAGAGCTGACCAAACAAGATTTTCTTTTCATAAAGCAGTGAGATTGGGTAATCTGTTGTACTTTTTCAATTAGTTGTAATGAAAGACATTTGACTATATTATTGAAAAACTAATATAATTATTGGATGCTCTATAGGAAAATTCATAACAATTTGGAGCTGCTGGGAACATTTAATGAGATTTCTTTTTTTGCTTTCATTCATTCAAGTATGTCCTTAAGCTGTTAGATGGGTAAAGGTTGAGATATTGTGGCATGAAACAGTTTCTTAAATGCAGAATTCTTGTACAGTGGGGTTTGATCATATCCCAAACCTTATCTGAGTCTGATTAGAATGGAGAACATTTTTGGGGGTTTTTTTGGTCATTTTTCCCATGATAACGTTTCTGTCATAAATTATGAGAAAACTAGATTTTTCCTAATATCAGATTGTTGTTTAATCTGAAAATTCAATACAGAGGGAAAAAAAATAACTTTATTGGAAGGTTTGAATACAGTAAATTCATGAATACAAGCCGCACTGAGTATAAGCCGCATCTCTGGGTGTTGGCAAATATTTCGGTTTTTGTCCATAGATAAGCCGCACCCGAATATAAGCCGCTCTGTCGTTCGCAGCGAGGACCCGCGTGCAATTAGTAACAGAACCGCGGGAGGGCGGGGTTTACTGGCTGAGCTAAGGCTGTGCAGGCTCGGCCCGCTAGGGGCCGCTGACGGTGCCAGGTGGCCCAGCCTGGTGCTGCCGCTCGGGGCCGGCCGCCGCTGCCACTGGGCTCGGTCACCCCGGGTCGGCGCTGCCCCGCGGTGGCAGGCAGGGACGGAGCTTCCCCCACTCCTACGGCAGCGGCGGCAGGCGGGGACGGAGCTTTCCCGCGCCCGTGGCGCCGGCGGCGGGTGCGGACAAAGCACCCCGCCTCCTCCCCGGGCCGCGGCAATGGCTGCGCCCCCCCCCCACCGTCGGCTCCCCGGGCCGCGGCAATGGCGGCGCCCCCCCCCCCCCCCGTCAGCTCCCCGGGCCGCGGCAATGACGGCGCGGCCCCCCCCCCCCCCTCCTCCCCTGGGCTGCGGCAGAGGAGGGAAGAGAGCTCTCCCGCCTCTCTCCCCGCCCCCCGTGCTGCCTGCAGGCAGCCAGGGCAACACGGTAACACTGTAACAATTGCGAAATGCCGGCTTTTACTGGCAGGTGCTTGGCTCGGCACTCTGCTGGCACGTCTGGGGTTGTAAATGTCAGAAAATTATTCACATATTAGCTGCCCCCGACTATTAGCCGCACTTCCGGGTTTCCACCAAAATTTTTGTCAAATTGCTGCGGCTTGTATTCGTGAAATTACTGTACTCAGAATATTGAGTAGGAAAAAAGGGCACAATGAAAAAAAAAATTATTGCAGGCACTCTTATTTCTAAATTCTAAATACAGCTTGTAGCTATAAGACAGACTCATGACTACATTTAAATGCAATGGTAACCCAACAAAAATTCTTTTATTCCTCTGTAGTAGAAAAATGACTCCTGAAGAACAGAAGTTGTCTGCAGTTTTAAGTAAGCTGTATCTTTGAGTGTAACTTTGAGGTAATTGTTTTTATGTTGTATAATATGACCCAAATATTGTGTTTTTGTCAGCATGTCTAATAGGTTGCTCAATACCCTTGTTCTGCACAGGTCATTGAGCCCATTCATGTTCAATGATATACAGTATGAATGCTCATGGGTAGTTTGATACATCTTTAATAGAAGGTGAAGGAAATGGCACAGGTTTATTTTTTGACCTTCTGGAAGTGCATTTCCAGATGAACTGAATTGCACTTTTAGCTTCATCAATGAAATGAGAAATTCTGGGGTAGAAAATGCTTAATTACTGCAGATAAACTTGTGAGAGCTGGCCAGTCATTTCCTGTGATTGTCATTATAATGCAAATTAAAGGAACATTTGTTTTAGATAAATTATTGTACAAAGGGAAAGGTCATCACAAGCATTTTCATCTCACTACTGAGTTCTTGGATTAGTTTATGCTACTTGAACAACTTTGTCTCTGCCCTCTGTGCAAAATGCTCTGAATAAGTAGCTCTGCTTGGGGCTTTTATCTTGAGACTACATGAAAGAACTCTGAATACTTGATCATAAGTAATCTATACTAAAAGTTGGTGTCAGTGGACATTAAAAAAAACTAAAATTGGGGAACTTACTTCTTAGAAAGTGATTATTTGATTTAAAAATCATTATGATGATGATTATGATGAAAAAATCTCTAGTATAAATAAAATTAATATTATATTGAACAGAAAAGTATGAAAACAACCCTGAAAGCCTAGTCCCAGATGACCATTAACTTTATTAATGTAGAATTAAGATGGTTTGAGGTCATTCTGGGCCATTCACCACGTTTCACAAAACCAAATTCACAGGACATGAGACAGGCAGTTCAGGCAGGATGCTGAATCATTCTGGTGGGGTCATAACAAAGAGGTGGTAGAAGCCAGTGGTGGTTATCTGGACTATGGAGATACTTCTACTCTGACATGCCACTGAACTGAGGGGTGTGAGTATAATTAGAGTGCTGTGTGAATATTTAGTGTGTGACTGTGAATTGAACAGACTGGGATAAGTGTTCACCTCTAGGTGGTGGTGCTGGGAGAGGAGCCTGACCCTTGATGATGAAGACGTGTAGGTGCTCCTCCAAAGTGCCTCTTCTCTGGTAGATCACCAGGCTGTGTCTTCTTGCTCTGAAAATTGCTGGCAGAGGAGTGGGGCAAGTGCTCAATGACACATTGATAAGACTTTTTAGTGTTTTGTATACACAGCATAAAGGAGTTTTAAAACTTAGTGGAGGTACAATGTCACATATCCTGAAGGACTGCATGGAGAGTTCATGTGGGGAAGTCAGGCAAAATAATATGATGGGAAGAAGTGTAAAACAAGTCTGTATTTAAGTGTTTTTTAACATAGTGTGTCTAAGATCTGTGGCAGAGAAGTGTCTTTCCCACGTGATACCCATTCTTGCTGCCTGACACAGCTGATGGATGGCAGATGACATTAGTGCTTACAACTTCCATGCAGTGTAGGGACATAAAGACCACAGTGGCCTGTCTCAAACACTGTTAAGGTCCCAGAAGGACTTTGCCAAGAGATAAGCACAGAACAGAGCCACAGGATTGCACTAACTCCATACCTGTCAGAGGTGAGATCTGGTTAGCACATCCTGGGTAATGCACCCAGACAAAAATTCCCATGGTGACAAGGAGTGTAAAGAAACAACTGCTCACGCATGTATCACCAGTCAAACAAAAATCTCCCCAAGTTATGAGACAGATGGCATCAGTGATCACCAAAGACCACCACAGGCCCCTCTGAATATGCCTCCCTGATACCTGGAACTTGGTCTGTAAGATAAGTCCCCACAGTGGGACTTTGAGATAGGATGAAGGTACTGTTGTCTGAGTGTCATCTCAGACCTAGAGGGAGGTTAGCAAAGCTGGGGGAGAAGAATGCATCCCTGCTGATGGACACAAAGCATGCAGAACTTATGGGCCATAAGGAAAGCTTGGTGGTAGGTTTAAAGCACTGATCACCATACTATCTCTGTGAGCATTAACCCCAGATTTCTTACTTTATCTAGAACACTCCCAGAATGGCACGCTCGCTCATATTCTAGTTCATTACTTTGGTGGGAAAAAAAATCACCTAATATTGTGCTTCTCTACCAGCTTCTGCTCTTAAGAGTCTTCAGCAAATGGAAGTAGGGCTATTGTTAGTTACAGGACTGACTTACACCTGGGTGGAATTCAGTAAGGTGTAACATTGCCACGTTTGTGGCAGTGTTTTACCATTGAGGAAAATTGCCAATGGGCAGCTCTGTTACATTGCTGGCAAATCATCAGTAATCAGTTTCCTTTTAATGCAGGAAGGAGGGTTATGAACAGGGAATGCACTAGGAGAAAGAGAACCCAAGAAGCTGTGCTAAAATGCAAAACGGCACTTAAGAGAGTAAACAAAAACATTTAGGACAGGGTTTGTCTAATAAGAATTTCACTGAGGTTTAGAGATCAAATCCTTTGTGAAGCTTCTCCTCACCTTATCTTTGTCATACTTGTGCTTGGAGATGTACTTTGCAGTTCCCAGTATATTACACAGCTTATTTCCAACCTAATTGGGAGGGAGTGGCCCTTCTTTGTATTTTGCTTATATTTTGCTTTTTATCGCAGTCATACTTTATTAATTATGCCACAGTATTTTGCAGGCATTGTAACTCTTACTGTACACATGCCAGTGTCCTCTAAATTGAGCCTATGGCCATTTATGTTGATCTTTTGCCAACTCATTGGTCCAGTTTCAGTTTCCAGAGTGTTTTTTAATCTAGTCTCAGTTCTACCTTTGGATTTATTGCTCCTTCTTTCAGATTGATCTAAAAGTCTACTTATCATTGTACTGTTGTGTTGGATAGAGAGATTTAGCTGCTTGAAGGTAAACAGATGACAAATTAGTAGCACTTCAAGAGCAACTTTCAGAATGAAGAAAGCTCTTTGTGGTCGCTCTAAGTACGAGCAGGATTTTGCCTGACACAAGACGATGCAGTAATGCCAAAGCCTTTACTGTAAGAAGGGGTAAAAGAAAGGACTAATTGTTTTGATACACAGTTTTGGAGAGTGAATAGATTGCCAAAGTGTGCTACAAGAGAAGTACAAAACCAGCTGTGAGAGATGGAGAGCTGCAGAGTGCTCTGGCTCCAGGCAGCAGGTACCTTGTGCAAGAGAGGAGCATTCAGAGATGAAGCTCACCAAGCCCATCAGAAAAGCTATAAATGAAACATTAAAAGAGTGCAGTTAGTTTTAGGAGAGAAGGCTTTCTACCCTTGGTTTTATAGTCAGTCTAAGGTCACATGGATCCTTGCTGACACTGTGAGCACAGTTACGGTTGTATCTTATCTTTCCTGCCCTTGCCCAGGCTCTAGCAGTCATGGATGCTGGCTGTGAGCACAAAAGATGAAACAGGCTCATGGTTCACAGGCCTGCTGTCACTTGATGTTTGTGGTGGGGAAATTCTGAGACTGATAATAATCCCTTTGTCTTGGCTTTCCCAGACTGGATGTTCATTTGACTCAAGACCTTGTCTTGGCCCTGGGGATTTTACATTTATGTAATTCTATGATCATTAAATAGATGTCAGAAATGTTTTCTCTCCCTTAATATCTTGCTGCTTTTTTTTCTTACTTTCTTTTCTGAAGCAGTTTGGTTGGCTACATGCTGAGTCTCTCACTCATGCAGAATTTAGCAAGAGCAGTTTGGCAGATAGACTTATTCTATTTTCATAATGTTCCAACATCCACATCATGGCTTTTTCCCTGACAAGTGGGAGATTTAAAAAAATAATAATAAAAAATAAGCACATTATAACCCAGCAGGAATGATTTTTGCCAAGTTACATCTTAATGCAAGAACTACATAGTAGGAGGCTTTTTAGGTCAGCATAATGGAGCTCTAGAGTTGCTCTGGGTTTTGTTTTCCTTCATGTTTGTTTTTTTAGTGCCTGCAATGGTTTGATGAGCTATGCCATGTGTGCTGTTTCAGAGACATCACAAAGAATCAGCAGTCACAGAAGGAGCAAAACATTGTCAAATTGGAGCAACAGGAATTTGTGTGTGTCTTTTGTTTCAGTGCAATGACCCTCCAGGAGAAGTGTCAGATTTCAAAGAAATCCTTGTAGAAGACCATTTTTTGTGTATATACATTTTAAAAAGCTTGCTGCTGATAGGTGGGGGAGATAAGAGCAATCATATTAGAGAGACCTGCAGGGCCCAGGCTGAAGAGATGTTACAAGTTTACATGATGTCCAGGAGAAAAAGACCCTGCTATCCCCACAGGCATTCTTCTAACATCTGTGACTCTAATTTTTCTGTCAGTGAATTCAAGTTTTCCAGTTTTGAAAGAGATTTGCACAGGATTTTTCTGATTTATGGGCTCATTGTCCTACTCAGCAAGTCACCAGTGACTTCCCCTCAAGCCCACAAACCGTGATCCTGCCAGGCACAGCCATGCCAGCAGCTCTTCCTGCCCCAGCCTGTGTGCTGCCCAGCCAGAGGATGCTGCCCATGTGTTTGTACCAGCCAGAGGATGCTGCCCTCACTTTTCAGCAAAATAGCTACAAGCTGACGGAAGAAACACAAAACCTTTCTCCCCTTTAGCGCTGCTGGCAAGATAAGCAGCCCAGGAACGTGTTTGCCAGGGAGATCATCATGCTGTCAGAAGGCATTAAAAGAGTCTAAGCAGCTTCAGAGCCTGCTATGCCAGACAAGATGTGCACACAAAGTCACTGCTCGTGTCTTGGTGAGCTCACACTGTGACCACATTTCAGATGGGGCTGCTTGCACAGCACAGGATCTTTGCTAAAATCTCCTCCTCTTGAACATATGCTGCTGAACCTGAACATGTATTTTTAAATAATTCAAAGTGTTATTGAAATCAAATATTGCAATATGTCATGCACCATCAGGAAGTGTCAGGGTTTTTTGGAAGGTATTTTTTCTGCTTTCATGGACTGCCTCACACAAGTGACCATAACTCATGAGCTGTAACTTCTACTTTCACAGCACATTCTGAGGCCACGTTGATGAAAATAGTAAGCAAAGCATTTTAAGAGACAGATTGTTTTAAATATTTTATGAAACAAGTGTTTTCATATTTGTTTTAATTGGGGTCAAGGAGGCTTACATACAAGACACACTAAAAACTTCACTTAGTGGATTGGACATTTCTTTGGCTTCTTATCAGGATAAATCCTGTTCTTCAGAGCATGGAAAAACCCATAGATGTTGACAGAATGAAAAATATAGCGCATTTCTGCAAAATACTGGAAGGGCCTGTAGATATACCTTTACTATGGTTACTGTAATTATTTGCTTAGGTTTTCTTAAATCAATAATTTAAAATTTTTAGAAGTGTTTTAATTTTCTCCTTCTCATTCTCTAAAATATCTGAAATGAAATTAAAAATGGTCAAGACAGTTTTCTCTTAGCTGGTTCCAACAAACAGGCCTGTTCAGTCTGAGATTTGAAAGGCTTTCCGCCCATCTGTTTTCTTTTTTGGTCTTTGGCATTTTACCCACTGAGATTAAGTGATAGAAGAGGTAACATCTGTAGTCTTTCCAAACCTGGATTACACTCTATGGGAAATAAACATAAGAAATTTGGTGGAATTAAACTTTTGTAGAAGTCTGTAACAGAGGAAACTCTGTAAGTGGGTGTACACAGTAAATACAGGGAAGTCATCGCTTGTCCTCTGGGTTTCATGCTGGCATACAGTGAAAGGCTCAACAGATAAAAGAGAGAGGGTGTCCTTGTTTATTCAAGATTATGCATTTTTCTAACAAAGAGCTGTTTCAGATGACCTATAATGCAGGTTTTCTGCTTTGTGGGCTAAAAACAAAAAAAGGAAATTAGAGACAATAAGGGAAATTCCATTTTATAAGTAATAACTGGAAGGAGTGTCAGCACTTTTCCTTTTACAACAACAAAGATGGCACTCTTAAACAGCATAATCTTAAGGCAGCGCTTTTGTATTCACAGGGCTTCATTTATGGCACTCCAGCTTCTGCTAAAATCAGTGACTCAGAAATATGGCATGTAGCCTTCCTTTGAAACAAATTCTTACTGCATTAATTTTTCATGAAACTTTTTAGACAGATGGAAGTAGAAAACAAAACTTGCCCTAGCTACACAAAATGTAGCTCAGAATGAGAGTCACTGGACTGTTTGCTAGAAATATGACAAAGTTCTAGTCCGTGTTGTTGGAGAAGAGGACAGAAAACACAAGCATTGAGTTTACTGCACCAGTGACCAAAAGGAAATTGCCAATAGTTGGTATTAGCAAATATTGCTTGGAACAAACTGAAACCAAGAGTTCAGTGGCTCCTGCTATGGCCTTCATTGTTTGATTCTGTCCCACAATACTGTGAAACTTTTTTTGTCTTTTCAGGTAGTGGAAGAAGAAAGAGGCTCACTATCCAGGACAGTTAACGGCAAAAGTGAATAATCTGAATAACTTCAATAAAACTCTGAATTGTAAAAAAATTCACATCCATTCTCTGATAATCTAGAGGGGGGAAAGAAGAAAAAAAAAAAAAAGAGTTCTATAAATAACCCAGACCTACTTGCTATCCTTTCTTACTTTGAGAGTATTCCCTACACAGTCTTGGGCAACATTAGTTTATTTCTACTGAAACTTTTGTCAAGGTGATTTGACCCTTTCCTATGAGATGAAGAAATTCCAGATCAAAAATTTCCAAGAAAATTATATTTATCTCCAAGAAATATCACTGGTCCAACACAGGGGCAAAAAAAGGAAAGGTGTGATGGCACGAATCACACTTAAATAAATCATGTTCTGCTTTGATGAGTTATATGTTTTACCCTGTAGAGGGATATTACTGGAAGTGGAGAAATAGTTGTATAAAAAGAAGTCAAATATTATAGGGGAAGCAGAAGCAAAAGAGAAGTTGTTTAATAGATTGAATTTTTGAAATTATTTGAATTGTTGAAATAGTTCTCTCGGTGTCTTGGAGGATCTAGAAATATTCTCTTTAAGATTAATTAGTCTCATCAAATTCTGCTTTGTGCTCACCCTCATCCAACTAGAAAACATCTGGCTTTGAGCTATCAGAGATCATAACTGTGTTAATAGAAGATTCTGAGAGCAGTGAGAATTATTTAACATTTGTCTTTTTGAAGTACTTAAATTGTCTTTTCTTAATGATGTTTCAGTTTCAAAAAATTTAAAAAAGATAAAGTTCAAATACATGAGAGGCAAGAAAGTTCAGCACACACACAGAAGGATATTCTCTTAAATCTTCATCTACCAAGGACCATTTTTGCCATTAAGCCATGAGCAAAAAGAAACTTTTTACAGCTAAGACTAAAAAGCTTCTAAATGTTGTAAACTGCTGAGGCCATCTCAGGGAAATAACAAGGATTTTGCATCATGTAGATCCAAGCCAGGACACAGTGAAATTGATCCCTGGAAGTCTGTACACACTTCAAGGTTTCAGAAATAATTTTCTACTAACACTTTGCCTGTGGTCTTTATAGACATTTTTTATCCATGCTTCAGCACAGTTCCTCTGTTATGATCCATCTTAGGACTAACACGAACTTACCTTTTGGTGCAAATGTTCTTTATGGAATTTATGGAATGAAGAGCAGAGAAGTTTTATATCCTTTTATTGCTTAATGCTTCATAATATGGAACAAAGACTTTACATTTCAGAGATGATGATATAAGGAAGGGGATGGGAAGGCAAATAAATGCATCTTTAATACTATGTTAATTTACAAAAGGACAAAGAATATCCGTGTTTGTTTCACTGACTTTACCAAACTAAAAATTCTTCATGAAAATATTTAGAGTTTACTGTCAAGCATACTATTATTATCTTTTGTCCTGTGTTGATATTGCATATTCTGTGTTATAGTAATTCTTTAGGTAAAAATATATTATGTTATCATAATTTTAAAATATTTTTATGATCTACCATAATTTCAAATGCTTTTGCAGTCATTTTCTAAACTTTAATCCTTGTTAACCTGTGATTATAGAATAAAACATGGGATATTTGTGGATTAACATGGCATTTATTGAAGATGGCTTAAGTAATATGTTTTAACATACTCCCACTGCTTATTGCAACAGTTTTAACAGAATGAAATTATTGATATTTCAGTTTTTTAAATTTTAAAAATTAATAACTGGATGAAAAGAAGTTACATTTGCAAACCTACTTGAACTGGTTTTGTCTGTTTCAATGAAAAAATATAATGATAATTTTATGGTGTGATGAAAATATGTATTTACATATTGGTAAATCCACTCCTATAATACTTTTTAATTAACTCCACACAGTTGTTGCTAACTATAGTTATGCCTCAGTAGTGCACACAATTTAAAGCAAAGATACTTGTGGCTTATTTTGCTTGCTTTCTGCTAAGACTGAGTGTTTCCAGACAGAAATTATACCATTTCTTGTATGGAAGTGAGTCACCAGTAGACCTGATGTTGGACCATGCCTCAAGTCATTATACCCAGCCTTGAGACAAAGGAAAAGGGTATCACTTTTTGGAAAAAATTCAAATGTTTCAATATAGAGATATAGAGCCTGCTTACATTTTAGAATGTGGAAATCTGGGTGGTGCAGGGTGAAATATCTTCTCAGGAAGGGCAACTGCTGGTCACAACATGGTAAGAATTTGAAGAGTTTGAATTGAAAATGGGAATAAAATTTGAAGCTACTTATCAATAAATTCCCCCCCAAACCAAACAAAAGCTCTTTATCTTAGAATCTCCAATTTTGAAGCAGAAAAGGTGATCTGAAGTGGAAGACAACCACAGACTGGAAAAGAATATGGAAAGATAAGCAGGAATGCTGAAAATAGAAGAAATGCTGCAAGGGGGGGAAAGTTACCTTTTTGTGCTTCTTGCTGTTGCTGAATGCATTGATTTTTGCATTCAACCTCCTCAGAAATGTTCAAACTGCTAATCGTATCTGCAGTGTTTTTATAATCTGCTTCATAATTTCCTTTTTCTAAAATAGCTGGTCCTTTGGAGTACCTGATGGGATTTAGGTGCACACAAGGCTGAATGTTGCACTACATTGAAAATGTTTGCTTGCTTCTTGTGACATGTGGTGCAGGGCTAATGAATATTTCAAAAGTGAGTGCCTTCACTAAATTAATAGAACTGGCATTTGTTCAGTTGCAGAGAGTTTGGTACCTAATCCCAATTCTGTAGTGTCAGTGGTGGGACTGAGACTAGAATTGAGGAAAGGACTCATTAATGTTTAGTTCAAAGGAGGTTGAAGACAAAATGGTGACTGCAAGCAGTGTCTGATGGGGCTGCTGTTCTCACTGAGGGGCACTTTTGGAAGCTGCTCTCTGCTAACTTGGCTCGTGGTACACTGAAAACTGGAAATTTAGTCTTGATGTAGGCCAGCCTGTGTGCCTTAGGAGCAGCTTCAGAAAGATACAGAATCAAATGTGTAGCACACATGGAATCTATACAGGACAGCACAGAGGATGCACAGGCAAGGGTTTAATAAGGATGTTAAAAGATGGTGGTATGGTGTACTTTATCTTTTATATTTCTAACCATATTTATGTCAGTAATGAATTAGCACATTTACACTGGTATTTTTTTTGTTATTCCTCGTGAGCAGCTGGTTAAAATATCTCTGATTATTGTTAGCACTCTATTGTAGACATATTAGCAAGACTGGGACTCAAGCCCCTCATCCTTCTTCCCTTGCGGATACCAAAAAACCCTCTAAAAATTAAGGTTTATTGTATCCATTTGAAGCTTGCACTCAGGGGAATTTTCTATCAGACATCTTAAAGAAGTTCTATTTGTTCTGACTACTTTAGCTTTTTTTCTACTTTGTGGATAAAATGAAAGATGTTTCCTTTAAAAGCAATTTTCTCAAATCCGCTGCAAAAGTGGAAATCAGTGGGTTTAATAATTCCCTTGGCAACCGGCTCCTCAGGCAACAATGCAGCAATTATAAATAATATTAATAAGTTCATCTGATTGCTTCTGATAACAAGCCATTTCAGAATCCCTCTTTTCTTTTTATAGCAGAGGGCCCTGGTTGCTGAGAAAGAGGCAGGAATATTTGTGTGAGTATGCATGTGTGAGAGAGAGAGGAGCAGAACTGATTTGCATACCGAGCTACATAACTGGAAAAAGAGCAAGAGGAATTAAGTTTTAGAGATTTGCTTATAGGGGTGTTATGAACATCCTCTCCAAAACAGAACAAAACAAAAACCTAAACCTAATGAAAATCGTTTTTCATTAAACAACCCATATGAAAATTTTAATTGAGCTTCCAGGGTATAAAATGGAAGTGTGTCATAGTCAAGGGTTTTAAGAAGTAATTTGAATACTTCAATTTCTATGGCAGCCAGTCTGGAGTATTTTACAAGGCCTTGATCATCTATTAAGGGAGCAATCAAAGATTCCTAGCTGCTATGCCCAAAAATAAAATAAAAAAATACTACCAAAAAAACCAAACAAACAAGAAAGAAGAATCCAGGCAAAGAAATCGTGAAATTCATGTTCTTGATCCTGAAAATACATCTTGCTTTTTGTTGGAAAAAAGAAAATATGTAGATGGGCATGACAGAACTTGTACAGAATATTGCTCTGTGAAACATCTGTGCATTCAAGAGCCATAATCTGAAGTAGAATTAACCTGCTTTCATTCTTGCAATGTGATTCAGTGTTTTTCTGGAATTACAGAATTTAAAATACACAGAACTCTCAATTGGAATAATGTTTCAATAATTACAGCTCACAGAATAAATATATTTATGTAGAACAAATAGAATTTGTTCTTCACAAACAGTGCTACTACTAGTAGGGATTGATGTATATCACATTAAAAAAATGCTGATAATGAAATGTTTGCCCAGATATCCTCTTGAAGCTGCGAATACAAAAGCATTTCCTTACAGAAATATATTGAAATATACAGATATATATATAGAGAAAAATATATAAATAAATATAAATATATAGAAATATAAAGAAATATATAGAAATATACAGAAATATATAGAAATATTGCTGTGTAGATTGTTAAGGACAATAGTCTGTCCAATAAATAAATGCTATTTTATGTTATGGGATGAAAAGGTCATATGAAGAGATTTCATCACTTTCCTAGAATTTTCAAAACAACAGCTGAGTGACTAAATATGATATATCAGTAATGGTTTTTCATCTAAATGACCTTCCCTGCTCTTTCCTATGGTTTTTTCTCATCTTTGAGAAAAATAAACAATGACTTCATATGTTTTCTAGCTAATTGCCCGAAGTTATTTAGTACTTTCTAGCCAAGAATGGGATGCAACTGGATAATAATTTCCAATTAGCAGTTAATTTATTATTCCAGAAAAAATTAGCTGTATTTTTCACTTTGTGTTTTTGCATAATTTATTTTGTACTTTGTAATATCACGAAATACCAAATCAGTACCTGACAAAAGACCAAGAAAACTTGAAGCATTGTAAGTCAATTTTCATAAAGAACTATTGAATAACATCCCCAAAGCATAAAGAATCATGTTATATGCATGATTGATTCAAAAGTGCAATAATTTATCTAAATTCTGCCTGATGCCCTGGATTTATTTCTGTTAACTTAAAACAAAGATGATATTTTGCAACATCTTAAACATTCCAAACCTCTCTCGAGCAGATATTAATTAAAAGGAAAATAAATCCAGCACTGCTTTTTATCTCAGGCATTGCTGTGGTATTCAGACACTGGAAAACAAACATAAAACTTCCATGAAGATAGGATTTCCAGACCTCTCTGAAGACAACATTTTCATCGTGGTGCACACACAAGAGCAAAGAGCACTCAAGATCTGTTGAGTTAAATGAGTGCCAGGCCACAGCTTTTAGATTCTGTTTCACTTCTCACAGTATTATTCCACTACCACTGGAGATGTTGAAGCCCACAGAGTATTAGCTCTGTATGTCGGCCCAGTCTGAAACATGAATCTCAATGATGACTACCTTCATTTTAAACACAGATGCAGATGCATAACTTTTTAATTTAATTTGCTAAAAATGCCTTAAGTGAGATTATCCAAAGCGGCTAAGGAGTGTTAAAAATGTAAAAATCTACAATTTTTAATGTCAATGTACAAAACAACACAGATGAATGACAATTCAGGCTGCAACAGTGCAGGAAAGCTCCCATTCAAAATTGACCAGTATAAACGAGAGTTTTTTTATTGATGACTTTTTCTGCATCTAATTTGAAAGAACTCAGAAGATTAAAACACAAGATATTTCTTCAACCACACTGCTGAATTTTTTTTTCTCTTAATTTTGTACATGGAGAAAATCAGCAATGATGACAATTTTTTGATGCTTGGAATAGAAGTGCTGTATTGAATATTTATTTGCTTAAAACCCATCATATCTTTCCATTGCTCAAGGTGGTGGCGAAGGGAAGAAAAGTGATTTTGTTTGTCTTGATGTCAGTGATAGGCACTGTAATTTCTCTGGGGAAATGACTAGCTACATTCTACAAAAGCTTTGATGGTAGTTTTATTACCAGGAAGAGTTGAGTCGTTTAAAAGTGCATGAGATAAACTGAGAAGTAATGTGTCCTAGTTTGTTAGTGTCTATTCAATGAACGTTAGAATTGTTCTTTCATGAAAATAAATGGAATTTCAAAGATAACTGATGGAATTACCAACTTCTTTTTCAAGCTAAAAACATCTCCAGAGTGATTACATCTAATTTTAAAAATAAATAGATTATTTTTCCATGCAATGTTATTTAATTCTATTTTAAAGAGTCAGACAGCAATCTGTAACATTTGCAACTGCCAAGCCCATCATCTACACGAGGCAGCACGTACATATTGCCCTCACAGCTAGTGGCACTAGTTACCTAGGCACAGACTGCTGTCTGAGTTCAAATTTAAAATACAGAGAAAATGCATTTGGTAACTATAGTTCTGCCACAAATCATTCAGATAGACACAGGGAATTTGGGCTTCATGAATACATTGTGTCTGAACAGCGAATGGAAACTCCCAGAAGTGCTTTACTCCCACACCCTCAGTTTGGGCTGCTTTACTCAAAGAAATGGGTTTGTTTTTTGACAAAAGTTTCCTCATCTTCTCAAAAGATTAGGGAAACCCAGCTCTGTGCTGAGTGCCACCTTGCAAGACACATGGTTAAAGTGGTTATAAATCCTTATTTGCACATAATAGCCCATCTATAGAGGCTACTAACCATAGATGTGATGTGTCAGTAAGATCCTGGATTAAATTTGACTGCTTCAGTCATGCCAAGCCTGTAACAGGGCTCTCAGTGGTGGATGCTGAGCACACTGGAGCACCTTCACAAATTGCATCATGCTGTCAGTCCCAGAAGAATGACAAACTTCTGCTGAAAAAATTAGATTCAGTTTAGAAATCAAAAGTTTTTGTGTTGGCTTTGTTTTTTTCTTTTCAAGTGTGTCTCAGCATGATTAGTACATTTGGATGCCACCGTTTTCCAGACAATTCCCTGATTGAACTGGGGACCATGTTAGTTCTCCCCATGACCCGTCAGAGATAAAGAATTTGTTTACTGTAAGTTGCTCACCACTTACTCCTATGCACCATCTGCCACTCTTACCCACAAAGAGCTGCATTCCTAATAATGGCTCTTTTGACTTAAGGAAAGTAATACAAGATATTTCATGTACAAGCTTGGGATGGAATTACAGTTTTAATCTCCTATCCTTACATATAAATCCTTAGTGTCAATAAATAAACTTATTTTAGTGTTCCCACGTTTATGTAATGGTTGAAGCTTTGCATCATCACAGTAAGTAATGAAAAGGGTACTAATTGTCCCATAAACTTCCCAGTTGAGCCTATCTATATGTTTTTACTTCATTAGAAAATGAATGCTTTTTAACCAGTATTAGCCTTTTCTCATCACATATCACAGGACAGTGAGGTCCTGTTTTAACAACAAGGAGAAAAGGACCTTGCTAGCATGTTGTGTCCCTCAAATACTGGTGTGCAGCCCCCAGGCTTATCTCTGGTGAGCCTTGTTTTATCCCTTTGTCCTTTCAAATCTGATTTAAAGCTCTTTCAGTGAGCTCTGCTAACTCCTGAGCAAAAAACCTTTTCTCCCTTTGAAACAAGTTTTCATATAATTTTATTTGAATTCCAGACTTTCACTATCTTTCCTAGCACTCTTTTAGAAGTGTCTGTCTAGAGGTGTTCTTCCGTCTTTCTTTTAATCTTTAGGATGCTCTTGTTCACCAAGTATCTTTTCTTCTTCTATGTCATGAGTCTGCATTCAGCTTTGTCCAAGACTGCATATTGTGTATGGCTCCTTTACTGGAAGTAATTTAATTCACAGGGTTTGTGTCATGAAGGGAATATCCTTTTTCTTTCTTATGTAATGGAACATTATTCAGCAACTCTTTCTGTATCCTAGTATTTTCGTAGAATCACTACTTTCATCCTTTATATGTGTTTTTCCTCTGAAGAACCACAGGTCTTCACAAGTATTAAATTAATACTTCCTTTTTTACAGAATTCTGTTTTCTTAGTTCAAGTAATCAGTAGGAGTTATTAATAAAATAGGAGGTATCAATAAAATACCATTATTAATACGGTTTCTTATTGCATGTTCATGGTGTTTAATTAATTTCTTTTCTTTCAGAATGTTGTAGGCTGGGGGAGTTTTTAGAAATTTTTCCCATTATTATGTTAAGCTAACCGGGGCGGCTCCCTTTTAGCCGTTAAGTGCTCAAGACAAAGGAATGGTTGGGCTGGCCTGATGGCTCCATTACGGAAGGTGGGACGCTGCTTTGTTTTTCAGCGGGTGGGGGGACACTCGCAGCTTGCTGGCCGACCTCAGGGAGAGAGGTTGTTTTTCTCCGTGGTGGGATCAGGCCTCCTGGACTCGGACTGCTAAAGCTTCCTGCTTCTGAGAACAACGCTGAGAACCGGGATGCCCACGGTGAGCAAGTTCTTCCCTCACCCTTCTCCCATCTGGGACGGTGCTGCCGCCTCGCTACCCTGCTCCTGCAGCAACCACGACTGAGAGGCTGCCCTCCCCTGCTACATCGCGACTGTGCGGACGAGGAAGGCATCTGTGACTGGAAAAAGGGACTGAGACTGAGTTTCGTTCTGTTCTGTCACTGTTTTTTTTCTTTCATATAGCTGATGCTGTTTTTGTTTGTCTTGTAAATATATCAGTAAAGAACTGTTATTCCAAACCCATACCTTTTTGCCTGAGAGTTCCTGAATTTCCTTTTCCTGGCAATACTGTCCCTTTAAACCAGGACACAGAACAACATTACAACAGGTGTAAAGACCAAAGAATTTGTCAGCTTTCATATAAAATGCAACTCAATGTCTATCACACCACCTGTTTTCAAGAACCTAGGAACCATAAATGAAGGCAAACAAAATATGCTTTCCCAGTTTTATTGTTATTTTTTAAGGTCTTTTCCTATATACAGTAATTTCACGACTATAAGGCGCACTCTTTTGACTAAAATTCTCCCCCGAACCCGGAAGTGCGCCTTATAGTCCGGTGCACCTTATATGATGCACAAAGTTGCAACATTTGCAACTCCGGAAGTGTGAGCTGTGAGCCGTGGGGGGAGCCGGCAGTGCCGCGGCAGCCAGGTGGAGGCGGCCCCGGGGGCCAATGGCTGCGGGGTGCAGGCGGGGCCTTGGCCAGCAACCGCGGTGGGGGGGAGCTGGGGGCGGAGCCTCACTGCAAAAAAAAGTGCACCCTATAGTCCGGTGCGCCTTATCTGATCTACAAAGTTGCGAATTTTACCGACTCCCAGGGGGTGCACCTTATAGTCCGGTGCATCTTATGGTCGTGAAATTACTGTATTTTTCAAAGCATCTGTGGCAGTGGTCTCTGGGCTCATTACACACTTGCAGCTTCCAATGCTATTTCCATGACTGAGGATTACTTAAAGCCCCTGATTGAGAAACCTATCTGTATCTTAAATATCTTCCCTACAAAATATCCACTATTCTGCCTTTAAAAAGCAATTGCATTTTTTATAAGAGTCCTTCAGAAGTTGTCAGACATTGCTTTACAGGTAATTTTGTCTTGTAAAGACTGCAAAAGTGTGTTCTTCAAGAGCATTTTTCCCTGTAAATGCAAGTAATGTTGGGAGCACTGGTGAAAATTATGAGGCAAAATTGCCCCTTTCAGCCTCTTATACTCGAGTTGTGACAGCTCTTCATTAATTTAAAGTCACCTATTTCCACTTTTTGTTGTTTTTTAAATAAAAATAATATCAAATTCTGAGTTTATTTATATAATCAAAGATAATTTGGTCAAATTATTAAAATGAGACTACTAAAGTCAGTAAGGCTTCTTAAGAGAAGTTTAAATATTGATGATGTCTGACAGTTTTGCCTTTGTATTAAAATTATACTGCATTATTAAGAAACCCATCTTCCAAATCAGAATTCTCATCTTTTCTATGCTATTACTGTTAAAAAGTCATAACAGAGTTTTATTTAATTTTTTAATGCTATGACTAGTAATCTATATTATTTCCTGATTTTCTTCCTAGATTCACTCTTTGTAGATAATGTGGCTGATAAGTTAATGCCTACCTTTTTTTTTTTTTTTTTTTTTTACTACTAAAGTAGTTGTATTGATAAGTGACAAAGTAGAGAACATTTTTTAAGGCATTTTTCTTTGGAAGACTGTGTAATTTGAATATACATGGACAATTAAAAGCAGCTTATTTAGTAACAGTCAGTGAAATTTTACATGTAACTACATCTTCATATATGTTGTACTGCATAATTTGACACCAAAAACCCCAAACAAACCAATTCAATAACAGAAGGATTCATATATACATAATCCTAACAAAATAACTTTTCAATTTTTTTTTCCGACCATTAACATATTGTTGTGGCTGTAAAATGATCTAATGTTTACTCAAATCTCTCCTTTTCACCTTTGATGTCAATAATCTCTGACACAAGCTTGCGTGAGCTACTCTGCCTAAAAACACAATGTGAAGAAACAAAAATCATTTTCAGATTTGAATTTTGACATGTTTTCCTGTTGTTTACTCTCTCCCCCCTTTTCGGTTAACAAGGAACTGCCACCTTGTTTTCTCTATGCCACTCATTATCATCTTGTCTGCCCTGTTTCTGTGATGCCTCAGGATTCCCTGAGAGAGATGGGATTTGTCTCAGCTCTCTGATCATGGCAGAGGGAGGGGTGGGTTTATGCTTGCTGGAGTGCACTTGTTCCTAATCATCATGCCAGGTCCCTAAAGTCTTTCTTTGCAATTAGCAAGCAAAGGCTGCAGAAAGCACATTCCTTCCTTCTGGCTTCATCCTTATGAAACAATGAAAATCTGTAAGTTTCAGACTTATATCCACTGCCTCCAACACCTGGCAGGCTTAACTGTGAATCACAAATTAGTTTTTTAGGTCTGCAGGTCTAAGTATGAAAAGTACAAGTTAGGAAAGAGAAGGTTACAAAAAGGGAAACAAAACACAATTCCAGCCATCTAGCTGTTGAACTTCTCATGATGGTCTCCAGGGCTTGTCTCTCTGCACACTTTCTCTGCTTTCTACCAGCCTGGATTCCTTTTTCCTCCCCCAGGAAGCAGGCAACAGTGATGAATTACATTTCACATCTACACAGTCTTTCCAAGAAATGAATGTGCTTGGTGGCTCAGCCAGACCACTGGTATTTATGGGTGACTTCCCAGCTCTGTCGTGCAGCAGTCATGCTGGCAGCTAACTGGTTTTGTCACAGTTTTCCTATTCATCCTTTTTGTAGTGCTGCCTTTTTTTTTAATAGCTTTCTATAGAAATGGCATGTGATACTTCACTAATAGAGATGGCAAATTTAGCAACAAACTGTTTTCCCATGGTAACATAAAAGGAGCAAATGCCCTTGGTATTCCTGGTGTCCAGTATGATAGCACCTATTCCTTTAATTTTGTGTTATAAAAAATTAAGGTTTTTAGATGCATTTTGGTGAGCTTTTCTATCTCTCTAGTAATTTTAGTTTCTCTTCCCAACCTTGATTGTAACATTGGTATTGTTTTTTACTTTCTTCCTGCTACCCCATATATATTGGGTAGATTTATACAGTGTTGACAATATACAGTGGTGTTTTCTCAAGAAAATATCTGGAAGATCACTGCTATTCATTGACTTCCACTTTAGAAACAATTTCAACAATTTCAGAGCCAGTTCTATATAGGCACTGCCATTCTGATTACAGCAGACTGTTCTGATTTGCTTATCTTCCAAGTGGTTCTTGTAAAATAAGAAGTTGTTTTTCATTAAAATATTTCTAGTGATCAATCATGAAAATTAAAACAATGAGCCTTAAAATACATGGGGATAGGGAGAAATATTAACTATTTTTCTTTATTTTGCAGGTTCACAAAGAGAAAACTAATTTTTCTCTGAAAGAAAATATAGTACACAAGTGCTTCCAGAGGAAGGCCCATTTTTATTATGCTATTCACATGATTTATTATTCACAAAGAACATTTGAACAGAAACTGGCCTATGCATGAACCAAAATCTTGACTTTAGAGAGGTCCTTTGGTTGTAGTTTTCACTGCCCTGTTTAAATCAGTAGGGAATATTGCAAACATGTTGAACTTCCTGTTCGAAAGTAAATCTGACAAGACATGCTTACAGAAACATATACTGTAATAGAAAATGAAGCATTTCTTTCATATTTTATGTTCTTTGTCTTGTGGGGTAGAAAGAAATTCAGGATGCTTATTCTGTTCTTTATTTTTGTATCTTGCCAATTTAATTTTTAGCTTTGAAGAAGAAGTAAGAAAAATATTTAGGTCCAATCTAATTTCATTTTAATTTGGCTCAATATAATGTTAGCCAGAGGATGGTAATTAGACTTGCTAAAAAAGAATGCAACATGTAGAGGGGAAAATGGCCTTATTAAAAAAATCTCAAGCGGTAGAAAGATAGAGTATTTTCTTAGTCTTTATGGACAATCTTCTGTCTCCAAAGGCAAGATATTTAATTTTTCTTACACCAGTCTTCTACCCATAAGAAGAGATAATATGCTGCTGTATTTGAGGGCTTGTGAAGTAAGCGCCTACAAACTCTTGGACCGTGTTGTAATTGAACAATGCTCTCTTTTGCTGTTGAAAGATGATAATTATACCTCTGGCCTATTTACTAAATTTTCATTTGTTTTATCAATGTTAATTTTTTTTGCAATATGCTTATTCAAAAATGAAAAAAAAAAACCAAACAGAAGTTCTATTATCCAGACTTATTTTGTTTCAAGATTGTAGAAACCACTCTTTTATATACCACTGTCACTTCTGGATGTACACATTGTACCAGTGGTAGGCAAATCAGCATCAGAGAGGTGCAGCCTCACAGCCACCATGGCTTGAGAATCAGCCGGGAATGCAGGCTTTCGTAGTTTAATCTTGCTTCAAGCCTGTCCTTTTAGAAGCTCATAATAGATTTTTTTTCCTTTTTCTATACCTGCTTCTCACAGCAGGAGGTTTGAAATTGCCAGAGTTAAGCAGTTTAATAATTACTTTTGAAAAGTAAAAATGCACATGGCCAGGCAATTTCATTTCCATTTTGAAAATAAGTTTTTACTCTTGTTTCTGAAAAAGCAGGTGGAAATTATGATTGCTTATGAAATTAGTTTGTATAACTGGTTAGGTATTTGATTATTTGAGCATCTGTCTTTAACAGCTGAGGTAGTTCTGTTGCCTTAAGCAGAAATCAGTGAGGTGAGAGCAGATAGTGGGAAAAAGACAGAAATTGCTCTCAGGCTACTTGCCATACTAACAAGAGGTCTAGTTGCAGAGGGCAGGAGTTGTACTCAAATGGCAGATGTAATGGGAAAATCAGAGAGATCCACTTTGAAAATGCACATTTCTGTTAGTAGAAATAATTCCATCTATAAACCATTTGGCATGAAATTCTTTTCCTTTCCTTAAAAATAGCACTATGATGGTAAAAAAAGTCCCTTATAAATGAATTAGTTGAAACTTCAAAGACAGTCCTGAGTTTTCCTGTCTTGCAGTAGTCCCCATGGTGCCTTGCAGTCTCTGTCCCCTAGAGACAGGTAAGATTAATAAAAGATATAAAATTTTGACCAGCCAAGGAAAAAAGTGATTCTCTTATAATTTAAAGTATTTTATATTCCATCACTTCACGTAAATTTTCTTTTTATGCAACACCATGATTTCTGTGTTATGTCTCCCCTTCCAATTCAACAGTGCAGGTCACACATCTGCTCTTGTTCTCATGTCCCACACTTGAAAAACTAAATAGGGCAGGAAAACTGTGAAGATCAGTTAGGCAGCATCTCCTTACAAACCAAGTTCAGAGCTCTGTTGCTAATCCAGTTTCTGACAGAGTTACCATTGTTTGCCCTTGGCTAGGATTAGCAGTTAGATATATGGATCAGGAATGTGGCATGGGAGGTAAGGAAACACAGAAATTTATAGTGTATTAGATCAAATGGGAGAATACTTTGCTCTGTCAAAGGGATGAAGTAAGAATGAAGCATAATTCTGTTGCTATTCCTCATAAAGAAGAACAAAAGTTAAAGTCATGATGGTCATAAGATCATGAACCACCCTGGGCAGGACAGAGTGGGAATGGATCCCAAAGGAACTGTTGGCCTCTTACAGGATTACTACCTTGTTCAGTCGAAAAAGGCAATTTAGAAGAGTTTGTTGCATAGCTATTGAAAAGATTTTTCTTTCAGAAGTGAAGGACAACACCCCCAGGACTGAAAGGACACACTGTCTGCCAGCCCAGCACTTACCTTCTGGCAGAATCCCCAGGATCAAAATATCTGACAGAGATAAGGTCCCCACCTAGCAGGACATCAAGTGTATTTGAATGGTAACTAAAGTTTCCTTTTACAGTTCATATAACCTAGCTGTGCTGCATCAAGGAAAAGGACCAAGTTTTTCAAAATAATATAAATTATGCATGAGCAATATGTAAAATATGCCTTATCATTTGTGTCCAAACCTAGGAATGTGCCATGCCTTTTTATAAAATGTGACACATTTTTTACATCTCCCCTGAAAAAAAGTGGTCAAAATGTGTAAAATAAAGGAGCAAAATTAGTGTCCTCAATTCCTTATCTTTCAAAATTGTAACAAGAATAAATTACTCAGTTGAGACTCCCTTGGAAAAAGTTTGATGGAGTGTTACTGTGTTATATAAAGTAGTGATATTTCCGAGTTTTGAATCCTATGCTACGTTGAAACTATATAGTATGCAGTCATAAAAACTTCTTTTCTTTTCTTTTTTTTCTTTTCTTTTCTTTTCTTTTCTTTTCTTTTCTTTTCTTTTCTTTTCTTTTCTTTTCTTTTCTTTTCTTTTCTTTTCTTTTCTTTTCTTTTCTTTTCTCTATTTCTAGTTCTTTGTTTTTTTGCTAATACAGTGCTAGAAATCTGTGAGTGGAGAATTTTTTTTAAAGCAAAAATAAACTTGATCACTGGTATGGTTAAATTATGGCAACTAATGTGTCTTCAGCCTATTATGAGCAACAAAGGTAAGAGAAAGGTATGTGTTAGGAAGAAACAAACCTCTTTTTGTCCTGGGAAGCAGATTGGAATTTATTGGAAAATAGATATTAGGCAGGTGGGTTGTGTATCATTACCTAAATGTAATTTCATAAGTGTCAAGCCCACAGTGCTGTCCTACAATACTCTGTCTAGTTCATAGATTGTCTGAAATGAGTCTTGACCTACCAGCCTAATATATTTCCCAAGTAACAAAGTTCTCTTGCACTCACATCTTTTGCAAATGCCTGCAGTCTGTTATAAACAATAGCAGAGTGAGATAAACTACTAATGATTGCAAAACCATGATAACCTTTAATAAAAAGTTCCTTAGAATTTGTTATGGAGCACTTTTCTTCCCAACAACAAAGAAGGATTATGAGGAGCAGAGACCATTACCAACCACAAGATCTCTAAGAGCAGTAGATGCATTTGCAGATAAATCATTCTAGCACAAAGCTAAATGATGCTAATAAAAACTAGTGCTTCTTTATCAGATATTAATGAAACTACATTTGTAAAGATTAATGGAAAAGAAAAAACATCTCTGGGACCCTATTGTTTTGCACATGAAAAACAGCTGAATTTTGCATCTTTGAATTGATTTAAGGAATAGGAAGACAGATTGCAAGAATCATTGCTATATCCTTGTCATTACTGTTTTAAATAACCTGCAATTATATGGGAAAAAAATATCTCATTTTCTGATGGAGTTATATCTGAAGGACTTATTTGTAAGTGTTTGGGATTTTTCCTACTCTTTACCTTTGGTGGACTGGCACGGCCTAATCACCCACAGAGCTGAGGACTAACACGAGTCCTCTGGGTCACGTTAGTGATCCTGGACTGATGCAGAGTGAGCATTTATTGAAGTCTGAAGTCCAAAATATTTAGGATATACCAAGAAAACAAAATCATACATAAGACTATTTATTTGTTCACTTATAAGGCTGCTCTGGCACAGTTAAATGCGATCTTTAGACTGGAAGATGCAAATTGCAGTTTTTTGCATGGTTGGTTTCTTTAAAAAGATTAAATGTGACAGGCTTTCTGCTCAAGTATCAATCTTGCCACAAATTCCTTTGATGGGGCTGTCTCTGAGGCTCTGAGACTTAGCCTCAGAAAGACAAAAAGCTAGTCAAACAGCTAGAGCCATCCAGATGGCTTCTTCTTTATTGATGACCCACCTCTTGTTGCACAATTTCTTTGCTGCTTTTGGAGAGAAATAGAACAGAAATCCTTGTTTTGTTTCCTGTATGATTATCCCTTAGTAGTTCCTTTCATTATTATGTAAGTTAATATCAAAGAGAGAATCTGAAAGACATATATAACAGAAGGCTTGTCTCCCCAGATGCAGGGCCAGGAGGGAGGGGAGAGCAAGCATTACGCCCAAAAAACGATAAATACTGTGATTTCTGAATGCACTGAAGTGAAGGAAGAGCCTGTGTGATATCTGTAGATGTTTTGCAACTGATTTCATGTTAATTGACATCCGTGATACTGGTTTCCTAAATCACATTCAAAATTATACAAATATCCTTCTCCCACCGGCAGTGCTTGAATTGCAGTAAGTGCCTGGTGATTTTGCTGTTCCTTTGGCCTCCCTGCATTTTCTAAATCTCTGTTGAATGAGGCCTGCCTTTCACAGAAGATGGTACTGGTGGAAACTGCATTCAGCCCAACAATTCACTGTCAGGAGATGCTAATGGGGGCAGTCAGATATTTTGGCTTCTGTAGTATAAATAGAAAGAATTTTAGCCTAATGCTGCTCATGGCCCCTTTAACAGGACCAGCTAAAAGTGTCTGTGTTCCACACAAACACCTCCTTTAGGTAAGGAGTTTTAATCGAGTTTTTTGATCTAAACAGAGACCTCTCCTCCAAAATATTTATTTTCTTCCTCGGTGGTACTGCAAGTATTTCTGCTTTAACATGGAAAATTCTGTGCCTCTTTTTCCAGAGTGACAGCTGAATTTCTGCAGTTCTGCTTGGGCATTGGAGATGTTATGATTGTTTCTGTAGAGACCAGTAATGTTCTCACTTGAATTAGAAGGTTTATGGAAACGTGAAGTTTTTTTCTGGAATTTTCAGGAAAAACATCCCTCTGATATCCAAGAAGTTAAAAATTCTTTCTTTAGGAATAAGAGCATATAGAAATACTCATACTTTTGTCTGATACTGGTGTAAAACTCCCAGCATAGTAAAACGGAAAAAACATTTCCATGAATTGAAGGTAAAAACAAAATTTTATTACTCATGCTTAGTTTTTCCAATGCTCTTAAAACAATAATTTTTACCACCTCAAAATATTTTCAGATTCATATCCCTAAAGACGAATTAAAGCGTTCCATGATATATGTGTGATCCATTAACAAAAATATATCCCTTTACTCTAAATGAATATGTCCTTTAAAATCTTCATGGTGGACATATTTTATATTTTTTAATATATAATTTTTTAATAGTTATTTTGTTTTGTGTGGCCTCCTTCTACTTCGTCAGCTTGGAGTGAGATGGCATTTCCCTGACATTCAGGGACTGCTGTGGCACCAACAGCCTGGGCGTGTTTGCATTCATTATCTTTTAGCAGTGGAATAATAATAATGGAAGAGGGGAAAGGATGGAAAAAGAGCAGTTCTGTGTCATTTCTTTCTCAAACTCAAGTATATGCTGCTCTCTTGTGGAACTTCTATGGTAGTTACAAGCATTAGATAAAGGTGTCCTTGCTTTCTGACTTTTATTTTGATCCACTGAATATTGCTAAGACAGATGCAGTGCATATGATGGAATATGTTTTTTTTTAAATACAAATACAAATACCAATTTTGCCTATTAATGTACTGTTTTTATTTTTCCATTTTGATAGTGTCCATTGTTGACATAGATTTGTGTGCCACATTTGGAATTAGATTTGTGGTGTTTTCTAAATAAACATACATTTGTTAATTCTGGGAAAACAGCCTCTTCTAGTCTTCAGGTAATGCTGAAGTGCACCTGTAGTTTTCTCTGTTCACTCTTTCAATTAGCCTCAGTAAGAAAATAAGTGCTTTAAAAAAGGGAATGAAAACTTGGGTATTTGTCTGCATGATGTTTGTGTACGTGGGGGCACTGTCCAAATCATGAATTCTCAAATCTTTCCTTGTGTATTATGAAAGTGAGTGATGAGTGGAATTTTTATACTAATGTTTCAAGGTATATCACTCCCCTGCCAAAGAGTGGAGGCAGTATAGTCACAGAGCCATCCTCCCTGAGGCCCTGAAAAAAGAGCTCCACAAGCGGGAGAGCTTGCCTGGTTTCCTAAGGATGTCTTCAGGATGAGATTCTTTGCTTTTCAAGGAACATGTGTGAATATATAAGTGTTCAAGTTTATATAGTAGTTGCTTTCTTATGAAGATCACCTCTCTACCTTTACATTCATTTTCATTACAATAAAGAAGTATTTGAGGCAGTAGCCCCTCTGTCAGATGTGGTCAAAAATTTTATTTATTAGTGCGGGATAGAGAGGCAGAGGAATTTTTTTACCTTTTTACCTGGAAAACATATGTTGACAATAATAACAATAGGCTGTATTTTTGCCTGAACATGCCCTACTTCTTGCATATTCTGCAGCATATTTTATCCTGTAGAATCCTTAAGCAATATACAGGCTAAGCATCCCTCCTGAGAATTTCTTCTGCAAACTTGATATTTTATTTGTTTCTGGAAAATCTGGTATTCAGAATCTGGGAGCTCACTGATATAACACACATACAGCAAAATGCTTGACTACAAAGAAACACTTCATTTCCTCTTATAAATACTTGCTGCCACTTCTGAGAAAAAAAAATCTCCTTAGAGCAATTAGTTATCCTTGTAAGGAACAATTTCTGAAGATAAGCTATGTCAGAGCACCACCATCATTAAGATCAAACAGGCAATTTCAAGAAGATTGAATTTACTCTTTCTGAGTAAGTCTTGTCCAGTAAGTTGAGGAAGGGTTGAGATCTTTGGTCTCCTCTAACCCTTGGAGGAGAACAGCCTGTTTTCACCGGAAGGCCCTCAAGGGATCTTTAGTACAAACTAAAGTGCAAAAAAACCCATTCCATGAGGCAGTGGCTGATGCACTATAAATGCATATAAATCTGGCTCCCTGCACACCAGCTTCCCTGTGTACCCAAGTCTTGTATTCTCCCGCTTGTAGGCAGGGCATTATCTGGTGAAAAGAGAGAGTACAAAGAATCAAGTCCTAATCGGTCTGCTTTTGTGAGCCCTGTGAAATAGAGTGAGAGCTACGAAGGAAAAGCAAGCGGATTTTGAGTGTACAATATTTCAGGAGAGATTGGGAGAGGGTGTTTTTATGATATTCTATTGTGTCTCCTCTTTAGAGAGAGGCTAAGCCAGTGCCAAAGGAATAGTTCTCCAATGTCCTATTTGTTCACAGGATGGATAGGGGCTGACAAGCTGACCATCAGAACAGCTTCTTTGTCCTTGGAGCTCCAGGTGGTTTAACAGTGCAGAGAAGCCATGACTTTTTACCAAAATTACTGTTCATTCCTTTTTAGATGACTTTTCATCCCTGTCTGGCTTATTTTCAAGGACTTTTAAAAGAAAAAAAATTAAGCAGTGTATATTTGTATATCAGGAGAGTGGTGGGGAGGTGAGGGTAAGGTACTGGGTATGATGTGGAAAAGTTCTCTCTTGCCTTTTCTAGAAATACATTCATCCAGAGAGGGCTCAGACATAGAAGTATCAGTATTCATGCTACATAAATAAGTACCACAGCTTAATCATTACTATAATCAGCTTTACTAGCAGAAAGATTCACATGATTCCATTACATACCCTCTATTTTCTGAAAGTATATTTAAGGGTGTAAAGAGCAGTATTAATATTATTCTCAAGGGACTTACAGGGTTTTTAAGATTATAATATTTGTTTATTGGTTTTAATGAAATATTTGAAAGCTGAGCCCTTTATGATAGGTATAATATGATAATTATCTAATACAGACAGCACATAACACTGGCAGTCATGATTATAATCTGGTTTAGTCCATGTAGAGTGCAATAGAATAGAAGAATATGTTTATTTATTACTAATTAAGAAATAGGGGTCATTCTTCTTTATTACTGTAGGTTCTGATTCTGAGCAGTTTGTAGAGTAGATATAAATTCAGGGCTAAGAAGAGCAGACTAATAATCTCCTTCAAGTTGTTCCTAATGCAGCCCTGTGTGCAGCTAGCTTCTCTGCCAGGGTCTGCAGCTGAGTCATGGTCAGTGTGCTGTCCACCAGGACTCATTTCCAGGTCTGCAAGCTATCTTAGCACCTCTGTATTGCCTCTGCAATATTTTTAAGGTAATATTTCTTTTTTGTTTTGTATATTTTTTCTAATTATCTTTAAATTCTTTTCAAGTTTGGAATAATCAAGCAAAGTATATAATTAGTTTAGCAAGTGGTGACCATTAATTTTGTCCAGAAAGGGATAGAAATAAAGAAAAACTCCTGTATATATTCTCTGTTGCCTACTTGAGGGTGGAAAAAAATGCTGACTTCTATACACAGTCATTACACCATTAGCTTTTTAGGCAAGAAATAGAGAATAGCCTCATGTTGTACAAACTGGGCTAGAGACTTCTGATCCTTCAGAAGTGTGGTGACTCAGATGAGGTGTGAGGACTGTTGAGATAAAGTGGAGAATGGCATTGGCACCCTGAATTTCTGATAAACCCCACTGAAATTTCATCCAAAGGAGGCAAAGTAGCCAAATCAGTGCACAATGGAGTGATTGTATTTCACTTGTATCATTCCTAACACCCAAAAGATGGATGTGATATTTAATGGAAGATAAGGCACTTGCTTTGAAAGGCCTCACTGTCACAGTTGTAGCGAGTGGTTGTGTCTGAGCTCCTTTCCTGTACTGTTTGTCCACTTTGCTGAGCTTCTGCAGGGAATGAGAGAGACAAAAATCACTCTGCTGATTTTAATTTCTGCAAGAATGCTTCTCCCTTCCTAGGATTGATTCTCCTTTGCCTTTAAATCTCCATTTCCCCCAAATGTTTGAAAAACTTACTAAACTTCTGGTTCTTATTCTTTTCTTCCATTTATTTACAGAAGCTGCTCATTGGTGCATGTGATTGCACCTGCTCGTCATCAGCAGCATGAGCTGTGCTCTGAATCAGCTCACCGTAAACGCCATTGTATTGTTTTCTTCTGTCTTGTCACTTTACTTTCAGCTTCCTTTTAAGGCTTATTCACAGCACTGAAACTTTTCCTCAGAATTGTTGTGTGTCATTAGACTTTTACCGTGGATCACGATTCAGCTGCAGTGAGAGACACAACTGCACACTGGGCTGCAGGAATAAGAGCTTGAAGGAGGTCACCAGTCCCTCCTGTTCCATCCGGAATTTATACTTATATCTGATATCACATGGGACAGCTATATCCTGCAGTTTTCCACCTCCATGTTTCTAGGAGTGCTAAGTCAGCCAAAAAAGCAGCACAAAGGGCTGGGGCAGTGGCAGCGGTGGCAGCTAAAGCCAAGGAAAACCCTGGCAGAGCAGCGACGTGCCAGATGTACGGCAGCGCTGAATGCAAAGAGATGCAAATGAGAGAAGGAATAGAAAAGGAGATTTCGGCCTCTGATGGCACCTTCCCAGTGCAGTAACCCGTGTCTCTAAATCTCCTCATTGGCCTGGTTTCATTTCTCGCCTGCTCCCCGGAGAGCGGCCGGGGAGGATTTCCAGGATTGTCCCGGAGGCGGCGGCTCCGGGACTGCGGCGGGGCGGGGACGCTGTGAGCAGCGCCGCCTGCTGGCCGCGCCCGCTGCTGCAGGGCCGGGCACCGCGCTGGGGGCGTCCTGCATGGCCCCAAAACCCTCACATCTTAAAACTTACACGATTTGCCGAATGCTGCATCCTATTTGATTTTCCAAAAGGCAGTGTTCTCACAGGAAAAGAGATAGCTGATATCTCCTCCGTCCTCGCTACCCAATGACTTTATTTTATTTTATTTTATTTTATTTTATTTTATTATTTTATTTTATTTTATTTTATTTTATTTTATTTTATTTTATTTTATATTTTATTATTTTATTTAATTTTAATTTTAATTTAATTTAATTTTATATTCTATTTTATTTTATATTTTATTTTATTTTACTGTTCCATTTTATTTTCTATTTTTACTTTATTTTATTTTACTGTTTTATTTTAATTTATTTTTTAAAACTATTATTTTATTTTTAATTTTTTTTTCTTTTTGTCTCTGATTCTTGCCTACCACAGTTACCAGTGCAGGATTGTCATGTTACAGCAGCAGAATTCCTGTGTCAGTGAGTGAAGAGTTCCCCAGGGCTCCAGCAAAGGAACTGTCCTGCTCTTGCCACACCCACAGCTTGCCATTGATGCTGAAGTGCACGAATACTGACTGGTTGTAAGAACTCAGGTATTGTGTCTAGGTGGCAAGAGTAGGTTAGACTAAATGGGTGCTCTGCCAGAAAAAAAAAAAAAAAAAAAACATCATTTTGTCCTACCCAAAATATTAATCACCTAAGAGTTGTGAAGATTTTTCAGAGCCAGCCAAGGTGTTTTCACAACAAAAGACTTAATATTTTTCAGTTAATGAGGCCCTCCAATAACCAAATATGACATATTGACATTACCTATGCGCTCATTTCCATTCTCATTTTCTTTTTTCATTCTCAAAACATACAAGCTCACACTGGCTAGAATCTCATGAGCCTTGTCTCTTCATTTTATTACCTATTGCCAATACTCTTCTCTCCCCCTATATAAGTCCAGTGCACAGTTCAGCACCAGCAATTCTGGGCAAAATCAGCTTGACAAAGTTTATCTTAGCAGCTATTTACTGTAGTTTGTGAGGGAGACTGGGGACGCTGGTTACCTGACAGCAGTTTTGCTGTCAGTCAAAACTAGAGTAGTGATTTCATTCCTGTGCTCTCTCCAAAGAAAATCTTCAAAAGGACAATAATAAAATAGGAATAACATCAACACAGAAAGAAGCAGAGGACAGGAGAGACACTTCAGCCGTCTCCAAACTGTCTCAGTTCTCATCCGAAAAGTGTGCCTTGTTCATTATTCATGTGTTCAGTGCAGGAGCTCTCATACCCATCTGTTACCGAGGAATGGATTGGAAGTAGCTCTTGTGTTGTAGGAGCACTGGCATGAAGAAAGAGTAACAAAACCTCTGCTAATAGTGTTAATAATTGTAGATTCCAAATGTTAAAACTGGGTAGTACCTGGTTTTATAAACAAGGTATCAAAGTTATTTTTCTGTCTGTATATGTGTCTCTGTTGGAGGCCCACTGTTAACTTTCCTAGGTCTAATCTCTTTGTAAAGGGCAGTTTAACTGGCCTAGACTTAGAAAATTCACCTTCCCAGGACACCACAGGGACCCCTTGTTCCAAGGGAGTTGTCTGCTTGATCTGCACTTTAACTTGGTACACAGTTTGAATGTATCCACCCTAGTTCTTGAGAGGTTTCACCCTGAGTGAAACCTTAGCATTAATAACCTATCTTAGCATTAACAGTAAAGAGAAATGTTGCTTTTCTTGGTAGTGAATGTGTTTCCATTTCTGAGAGAAATGTTATTTAACTTGTAACATAAGAGGAAAATAATTATAAACACAAGTGGAGCTCTTAATGGATAACATTAATCTTAAAATTAATAATTGTCTTTCGCTTCAACAAATATTTATCCAGAGGGTGTTGTTACTTTTCTCAGCCTCTCAAAAATGCAAGGCAGCGCACTGGACACCTGGGTACCTCCTGGGGGCTCCTGGGTGCTGTATTCTCTCTGGTTTTTTGCAAAAGTGAAAATGTGGCTGTTACAGTCAGGACCTCAGAGGGGAAGCCTTTGAAAATGTATTGTCATCCACATTTCCAAGATCAAGCCTTACATATTCAGAAATTGTCTTATATCTTGGGCTTAGAAGTATGTCTTGGCCCACTGGTACCTTGCTCACATAGCTGGTACCCTGTGTGCAGTTGCTCCTATACCCATTTGTCATTTATTAATGGAATTATTGGTGTGGTTTCCAGAGCTAGGCCCCTGGAAATGGATGTGGGACATACACAAAGTAGAAACACCTTATATTTATAGAAAAGTTTCTGATGCAGCCCTTTGTTCTGCCTCCCTGGTCTTGTACCAAGACAATGTAACACACTGGTAGTCCAGTTAGCACACACACATCTTAACAAACACACATATATATACCTACACATAACTTTATACATACACAAGCAGATCAGTTTTAAACTATCAGTAATTTTTCCAAGAGTCTAAAGTTCGTGATAATTAGCACTTGAAAAATGTTGTGAAGTTTTTTGTCATTTGTGCTTTGACATGCAAAGACTAATGTTTGTACTAAAAAATCTGCTAAAGATTCATTGCTTTCATTTGCACCTCTGTTTGATTAATCTTTTTTTGTTGGTCCATCACTTTTTTTTTTTGTCAGTTATGGTTCTTTGCTGATAATCTAGCATGTTTGAAGTCCCTCTTTGATTCAAAGAAATGAAAGTTGGATGGTATTGTTTGAAAAGGTGCTATTCCTGCTACATAATGAAGTCATTCTGGCTCAGTTTTTTCAGTGATAGGTCTCCATTTGGCTAATTGGTCTGATGACATGTGAGAGTGTTTAGAGGACATCACAAAAGTGATAGAAAAAACATGCCCCCAATTTGTTTTAGTGTTCTGTTAAACTTTTCTGAAGTTAATCCTTTCTTCTTTTTAAAGCTGTAAACATCAGAAGGAGGCTTTATTAAATTGCTTTTGCCTCAGACTACAGGGGGCTTTAATGGAAAAAGGAAAAATGCTTGAAACTGTTGAGTCTTTGTTCTTTTTCTAAGGCAAGAACATTGGGAGTCCACACAATGGGATTTTAATAACTGGTGTTATTACCTTCACAGCAGTAAAAAGATGGGGGCACCTGGTTTTATGGAACTGGTTAAAGGAAACTAAGCAATTCCATACAACATATACTTGAAAAAGCACCCAGAAGTATAAATACACTATTTTCAAAAAGTCAAACAGTTCTATAGAACATATATGTGAAATATAAGAAAATATTAACAGTCTCTCTCTATTTTACAGGATCTCAAGTACCACAGTGACACCTGGAAGCAAATGTGCACTTCCCTGAGTAGTTAAGTCATTACCAGCATCCTCCAGAGCCTTGTGGATACATCTGCACTAATGATGGCCCATGGACTAGTGTCTTCTCCAGAACTGAGAGCAACCAACATGGCACGTTTCGCCTTAGCAGAGCTGCACTTCTCCTTTGCCTCTCCTTTAACCAGCACCAAAACCAGCATCCCTCAGTGCCCAGAGAGGCCTCACGATGGCTCCATCTATGCATTGCCTGAGAAATTCCCAGATGTTGCAGGGTGAGCCATCCTTGGCATTCAGACCATGGACACTTCACTTACAAGGTGGTGTGTGAACATGTGTTGTACATAGCAAGGGTGACTTTTCTGTAGAAGTGAGCAGGAAAAAAGATATTTACAGTATTGTGTTACTGTATATGTATTCCAAGGACGCATGTTTCATTGATTTTTAAAATTTTAAATCTTTTAAGAATTGCAATTGATGATATGAAATCAGACATACGATTATCTATGACCTTGGTATTTTTTTATTTCTCCCCTTGTAGTTGAAATAAACGCTTCATTTGTTGCCTTCTAATTAAACTGTTGTCAACATACCAGAGTATTCTTGGTGGACTCTGTGTTGTAATGAATCTGAAATCCTCTGATATTGCCCCTGGGAGGAGATGTTTGTGGGTTTTCCCACCAGAGTGCCCATGTTCTGTGAATACTCTCATTTCTTTATGATTTTTATTGTTTCTTGAACAGTTGTTAGCATTGGACAAGAAAAACACACAAATGTGGGAGCCATCTCTGGCTGGCTGTTCTTGCTGCTGCTGCTGCACAATCTCATAATGCCACTTCAGCTCTCTGCTCTTCATAGCCCAATACTCACTGGAGCTCCTGTTTCTAGCGCAAGCTGTGAGATCAAAGCAGATACTGTGAAAAAGTTTACTTTGTATTGCTTCATTTCACATATTGTCTATTAATTGATCTCCTGAGTCATATAAGGTCCTCACAATCTGTCATTGCTCTTGTAATTTCTGTTGTTTTCCATGTACCATTTTGACTTTTTTTCTCCTAGCTTTTATTTATGAAACAGAAGAAATGGCAATAATTAGAGTATAGTGCTAGGAAGTTTTGTAAAGTTTATATGCTTACCTAAACATCTCATCTAGTTTGGTGAGTCAGGCTGACCAGTGAGTTCTTTTTATACCAGTTCAGTGAAGCTGACTTTTTTATCCTTTGAGTCATTTGCTATTACATGCTTCCAGAAGAGCTGTATGGCTGCTCTGGCCCTTTGCTATGCAAATAAGCTTTGCTGCTTTTCCCTAATTTTTTACCCTCTCCTAACCACATAATTGCTTATAAATTGTCCCACTGTTGTGGCTGTGGTTTATTTTCCATAGGCTCACACAGCTGTGCTTCATATCACTGTACATAAATACAGAGCTTGGTGCTCAAGCCTTGTGCCTTGACCCTGTTCTCATTAAAAGGGAATTTTGGGGAATCAAAACTGATTGGACCTATTTTATGGCTACAGACATAACTTTACTGTGATGTACTTTGCCTGGGAGTCCAGTGCATGAGAATCCTGAGTGTTAAAGAGGGATTTGGGAAGTCATGCAGGCTCTGGTTATAGGTGGTACAGGGCTGAAACCATATCTGGGAGTGGAGGTATTTCATCTTGCAGCAATGTAGTGATTTTCTGTGGAAAAGAAACAGAAACCTGACTCTGTTTGCTATTGAAAGATTACAAAATAGATATTTGTTTTGCTAAAAAAGACATTCAGGTGCAACTAAATCACCAAAGTTTACAGGAAATTTTTATCATGCTTTTAGATGAAGATAAGGACCTACAACTGAAAAGGTAAAGATTTTACCGAAGGAGTGTCAGTTTTTTCAAAAATTAGTCAATATATGGTATACAATTATAGCTGAAGCTTTAAAACAATATTAAATTGCATAAATATTGATGAAAGTATAAGTAAGCAAAACAACTTGTCATAATGGCAAGGTTTGCAAAGGTGTCACCGTAGACCACCTGGCTCTCAGCAACACAGCACTCCCTGATGGAAGGGAGCTGGGTGCCCTCCCTGGCCAGCAGGATTGTTTGTCTCTGCAAATGTTGCACTGCTGTAGGCAGTTTGGTCTGAATACTTTGCCAGATGGGACTTCTACTGTTTTCTTTTCTCCACTGCCTGGAGAGGGTATGCTTTAATTCTAAGAATCATGGATATTGGAGCTGAAATTTGCTCTGACATTTTTCAAGGCCATATAGCAGACCATATATCAAAGTATGTTTTTGTCCACGTGTACTTGAGTTACATGCTTTTCTTGCCTTATTCTGAAAGAATGCTGGATACCTGAATGTGCTGGAATTGAAGACTGATCATATTTCCCCTCACTATGACATTTACATTCCTTCAGATTCTCCTTTCATAAGAATCTTGCTCTTCTCTCTTCAGGTTAAGACTCTTTTCACCATGCTGTGGGGTTGGCAGGCACATTTCAGGTGCTTCCCTGTGCACTATGATCCTTGTTGCTCGGGGAACAGTCCCACTCTGAGGAAAATGAAGACTGCTCAGCTCTCCTACTTTTTGTCTTTTATGATTTATGGCAATGGTACCTCCTGTAGACCACACCCCAGATCTACTTCTAACCTACCACCCTGGAACCAGAAGGGCAGTAGATGCTAAGGGATGGCACAAGTTCAAAAACAAATTTGTCTCCACCATAAAAGTTAAAGCCACCTAAGTCTGCCAGATACAGTGGCTGGTGGACTAGGGAATCCTGACAAAAATAATACTGTGCTTGAGAATGTAAGTGCAAAAAAAGAAGCATGCCAGGATGCTGTGGAAACTTTGCATTTTTTTCTTATTCTTCAAAGATTAATTTCAAATTTTCCACTCCTTAATATCTTTTGCTAGTAAGTTGTTTTATAAGACATTGTGCTACTGCTAAGCAATTCTTGGCTTATTCTGTCCCTGTCTTCACTGGTCATTTGCTGAGCTGTAGTTAGAGGCACTATTTGTCTATTAACTATCACAAATGTAAGATATTTTGCAATAATTCTGCTCTGCTCTTGAGGAAGCCTCACAGCACATACTTTGTCATGTCTTTGATCATATCGGATTTTGCTGTGGCTTATTGCTTTATGACATATTTTCCCTTGCTTTCCTTTGTTCCCCTACTGCTATCTTGCAGTGATTTGCAGTTAATTCTAGCTACTCTTCAGTGCACTTCAGGCACTTTTTTGTTCTAGTTGCTCATAATTTTAATACTTTCCATAACTAGCCCACAGGCTTTTTTGCCATGTCTGTTCAGCCAGTATATTTTTTAGCATTAACCAGTTGTCACTCCACATAGAACAATTTTCTTGCCCATTGGTATATTAGGTGGACAAAATTAGTGCAGTTGGTCACCCTTGTGACACAACTTCTGCCATTATGGTTCAGATAAAAGTCTTGTTCATGCTCATAAATACTTATATATTTTGTATAAAAATTATAATTTTTGATTCTTTTCTTTAATCACATTGCTCTGCACATAGTACAGTTTTGGTAATTTAAGATTTTTACTTCTGTTCTAAATTAGACTATCCTATAAAACTCGCTTGGATTTCTTATTAAAAATATCAAGAAATGCCTCAAAGGTAATCTTTCAAGCTTTTCTTTCATTTCTACACATTTTTTCTAATGATTTGAAGCCAGAATTTCAAAGTATTCTGTTTCCTTTTGAAAACTTGATGTACCAAGAGAAGATTAGTGTATCTCTATTCACATAACTCAAAAATTCATCAGTCCTTTTTTCTCATCAATCTGACCCAGAATTCTCTTCATTACTACAGAGTGGTTGCACTCAAAATCTTGCTTGCTTATATAAGCAAAGCTAAAAAATTATTAGTATAACTGCAAGTGAAGCACTCTAACCAATACTAGTCCAGATCTAACTACAGTAATTTCACGATTATAAGTTGCACCATTTTGACTAAAATTTTGCTCCCAACCCAGAAATGCAGCTTACACTCAGGAGTGGCCAATATATGAAAAAAGTTTGGAAATTTCCAACCCCGGAAGTGCCAGCCAGGGTGCTGAGCCAAGCACCTGCCAGTAAAACCTGAGATTGCACAATTGTTACAAATTGGTTACTCTGTTGCGTGGCAGGTGGAGGTGGACTTCGCGCTGGCAGCATCAGGGGGAGGTGAGGGGCTCCATCCTGCCGGCCCCGCGGCCCCGGGGGGGAGGCGGGAGGGCTCCGTGCCCTCCTCCCACCAGCGCCGTGGGAGTGGGGGGGCTCTGTCCCCACCTGCTGCCGCCATGGGAGTGGGGGGGGTCTGTGCCCACCTCCCACTGTGGGACCGGGTGGGGGGGCTCTGTCCCCATCTGCCGCTGCAGGGCAGCGCCGGGCTGGGGTGAGCAAGCCCGGTGGCAGCCCCAAGTGGCCCGAGCCCGCCTGTCTCTGAGCCGATCCAGTAAACCCCACGATCCTGTGATTCTGTTACTAATTGGCAACTGTTTGCACGCGGGTCCTTGCTGCGAACAACAGTGCGGCTTATAATCCGGTGCAGTTTATATATGGACAAAGACCTAAACATTGCCGACACCCAGAGCTGCGGCTTATAATCAGGTGTGGCTTGTAATTACTGAAATTACTGTACTTAAAAAAGAAGGTTAAGGCAGTTAAAATGTTTATACATACACCTCCTGGTGCCTACCTTCCCGTGTTAGGCTGATGTCTCCACTGCTCCTCTGGGTGCTGAGATTGGTGGGGTTTCACACTGGTGGCAGTGGTGGGATGTTAGTGAATTTCCAGCCTCTGGAGTCTTTCAGTGTGAGGAATATGATTTTTGTAGTAATCCTCACTCTAGTATCCATTTGGGGCCTTTTTTATATGGCTGCCAAAACCTTTTTACACCTTTGCTCTGTTTGCATTGGTCTTTTGTTCCATATTACACCCAATTTGCTACATATGGTGTCTTTGGGATATTAGATACCAAATTTCTAGAACCAGCTCTGTCCAGCTCCATGCCAGAGTCATGCTAGAGTCTTAAACACTATTCTGCACAGAACTACTTCTTCTTACTGGTATTTTTATAAAACTATGTTTCTACTGTACAAGGACAAATTAAATGTAGACATGTGGTACACTTCCTGTTATTCTGACTTGTTCTCCTCTGTTGATGCTCTTAGCAACTAGTTAAAAGTTGACTGGGTTAAAAGACTTCTAGAACATGGGAGAATAAAAACACATGGATGCAGATACATGTGTCTGACAGTCAAGTATGTACAATGCTGACTAAAAGAACAAAGGGAAAGATTCTCCTCCCTACCACACCCCTAAATAACCACTCTCCCCCCCAAAAAAAATCCCACCAACCCACCTGCAAAACAAGAAAATCACAAAATTAAATGAACCAAAAACCCCATAAACAAATAAACAAAAAACTCCAACCAACCAACCAACCAAGTAAAAACAAGAGCAAAAAAGAAAAAGGCTCTAGGAATTTGAAGACATGCACAAGCAATTGATTGTGCTAACTCTCCACAGAGAAAATGGAACCACAATGAACATTCTTGTCTTTAGGAATTTATGGCAAATGGCAGATCTGGAAGGCATTTTTGAAAAGCAGTTTGAATGCAGTGATTTGGAGAATTCTTTAAAATAATATTTTTTCTCTCTTTAAAAATTATTTACTGTACTTTTATTTAATTGCCCTGTGGCCCTCGTACAAAAAAAACCCCAAAAAACAAAACAGCAAATAAACAACCCTCCTGATCGTGTTGCATGTGTGATTTCTTGTTATATACGTAATTCAATACCATTAAGCAGAGACTGCCCAGGATGTTCTGCATGCTAATTGACAACTGCTTAAATAGAACATAAAAAGCTTTGAACAATGTAAATCAAGCAATAATAAATGCTACTATCACTTATTTTCTTATATTCTCTATAGTGTTATTATTGGTATATAAATCCTTAAATAATAGCAGACAGCTTCATAGCTCATAAGAATTTGTTAAATATAAAGACAATTTTAATATGTCATGGCATAGCATTTTGATGAGACCCATGAAGTATTCTGGAGAAACATACTGTACTGCCATTTCATTGTTCTAAGGTGACATATGAAAGTCTTGTCACCTGCAGTACCACCTCATTTCAAAGTGAATGCAGTTAGAGAGATGGAGTATGGCAGTTTTTAATGTAAATAATGTTTTACCGTCCTGAAGGAACCCATTTACAGTCTTGAGGCCATCACACTTCTGCCCTGGCTTCTTCAGCACTGCAATTCTGCAATAGGACTGGAGAGTCAGTTTGAGATTGATGATTAGCTTCCCACTTGTGCTGCTAACCTTCCTTTTATATTTCTGTAAAACTGAACAAATGACTGCTACTAATGTTTTGCTCATCAACTCGTAAGTGAAGGCCATTTAAGACAGGAATGTCGGATTTAGCTCCAGCTGCTGTTCTAATGTTGCAGAAAGCTTTTGTTGCAGTTCATTAAATTCAACTTCAGGCAGTCACAGAACTGCCAGCTAATTATTATTTTCTTTCCTCGGCTGAGTGAATCCTGGTGTCACCAATTTCCTCTCACAAAATGGAGCTACAGAATTCTTCATTCTGAAGATTGAAGAAACAAAGCAGTGAGGAAGACACCAACATAATTCTGTTAAAAACAGGTAAGACTGAATCAGTGGAACTTTATTTCCTACCTTGGGAGTCAGACTCTGTATGGGAAATTAGTTCTTTGCTAGTAGGTCACAGGGCCTTTTTAATAAACGTTCGTTTTTAACTAGTTATTAATATGTTAGTTTATGTTTTGGGGACTAATAACCAAATTGGAGGTTACATGGCTTCATGTAATCCTCTGGCTAAAAAGGAGCAGACGTGTGGCTGAGAAGTAATGAGCAGTAATTTTCCTCGATACTGAGTACATGGGGTATTTTAATCTGTATTATCTCAGTACAAATCAAATTAAATTATGACAATTTCATTTTGTGGAATATCAAAACTGACAATAAGATCCAAAGTTGAAAGACACATATATGGAGATGTCACTCCTGACCTAGAATACAGAATTTCTACCTGAACACAGCTCTGTTAACACATGGATGATGCTAGATATCTCTTAGAAATTATTTTAAACATACCTCAAGATCATCTGTACTACTGATGTTGGTATAGCTTATAGATAAAGTAATTAAAATCAGAACATCCATGTGTGTTTAAAATAACAATCCAGAACAGGAAATGTGAATAACCTCCTGCCATGGAGCTGCTCATGGAATAGGGATTTTGATTGATTCCTCTGGTGATTCACTCTTTAGGGATGTTACAGCTTGAGAGCATTTCCAAACTAGTACACCAAGGTTTCACCCCAGAATTCTTGGAAAAATAATAAATACTGAGAATTTGAGCTTATGTTAATGATTGTTTATTGTCATATCACAGTCAGGATTTCAAAGCGAGACTTCTCCCTTCTATGATTGTACACACAGAGGAGAGAGCCCTTACTATGATTTTACAATTAAAATATACAAAATATGAGTAGTAAAAAGGAACAGTAGAGAAAAATGTAAAGTAAGTAGAATGGCATGATTAAAATATGAAGAATTAGGTATCTTCAAGGTTTCTAAACACATAGTTGTACCTTTAGTTGCAGGAAGAGAGGAAAAAAATACTTCAACCTCAAAATTCACATTTTCAATATGCATATTTTTACTTTTGACAGTGTGTCTTCATGTACTTGTAAGTTGTCAGCTGGGAACTGTTGTTGTCTCACTGGGATCTTAAGAGTGAGAAGACATCAAAAGAGAATTAAGGGTATGATAACACTCAGTGCAAATCAGAAAAATCCCACATAAGGATGAAATAATTTGTGTCAAGCACCAAGACACAATGGGGGCACAGGAAGGAAGCTGTTAAGGGAATTGAATTAGAATATGAAAGCAAGACACAATATGTAACCCTTTGTCTTATATGACAATTTCATAGTTTTTACATGACACAAGTTGTGTAAATTAGTTTGGGTTCATCTTGGGAGAGCTTTTTGTAGGACTTCATTAAAATAATCTGCCAGTACTGGACCACCAAACTGAATGCCCAGTCACAGAACTGCTAACTAAATTCTGGTCATGGGTTCAAATCATGTTACTATTTCCATATAGAAATATAAGGAGCAGCACTGAGAACAGTTAAGAAGCTGATAATTAAGTCACATTTTGACATGTATAGGTAAGAAAGAGGGATTTCTCTCTAATTATAATTATTCAGAAAAGGAAAAAATTATATTTGTTTTGAAATACAACACTGTGATGAGACATTTTTTATTTGTAAGCTAAACAAAACTCATTGAGAAACAACTTTCTGCCATTTTAAAGAATTATCTGACCACTCTGAAGGGTATTTTTTAAAATAAAAGAAAACCTAATTAATTTTATAATTTCAATTTCTGAATGTAATTCTGATAAATTTAAGGGCTAGGTTCTGAATAAAATCCACAAAATATTAAAACACATGTAGGAGCCTCTTAACCCCTCATTTATAAATGGATGAGTACCAAATTTTATTTTCTCTGAAAAGACAGTTTTTTAGATACATCAACCCATAAAGACATTTAAATAGGTTCAGTAATTGAACTGTTTGAAATGAGATTTCTTTGAAAATAGAAAATAACAAGAGTTATGATCATGGATTATGATCCTGTGGCTAAGTTTTACCTTCACCATAGTGACAAATCGAAGGACTTTTCCCTTCCTAAGGGTGTCCAAACCATTCCTGGTGCTCCCAGCAGAGCCTTAAGAAGGCTGGGGGAGTTGAGGGGAGCGATGACCTCCTTTGAGCTCTTGTCCATGCAGCCTGAGTGCAGTTGCCTCCCTCAGTGCCAGAGTCTGCAGCTGAGCTGTGGTCAGCATGCTGTCCCACCTTCCCAGCAGAGCTGTTAGCTAAGCAAACCAGGACAAGCAGGATTAGACAATATCCAACAGCCTCAGCTTGCCAAGGCAGGTCTGAACACCAACACCACAAATGCTCAATCAGGCTGGAAGGGCAAGGTCCAGCACTGCCACGTGTGGATACAGCACAGGTTGGTGTTAACAGCCTGTCACCCTGACACTGCTGGGCTCTCATGAGGCTCAGTCCTGGCCCACAGCAGAGCTGCCTGGCAGCAGAAAGAGGGATGGCATCTGCCCAATGTCATTTAAGGTGTGCCTTGAAGTCAGCCTTCCAACTTTTCTGTTTAAACAGGACATAGAAAAGATGCCTGTTTACAAAAGGATGTGGAGATGCTTCACCAGAATGTCACCAGGGGAAACACCCTCCCCAGCTAGGGCACTGCCCAAATGAAGGTAAGCAAAATTCCACACCCTCAGCCTCTGCCAAAAAATAAATGAATGGGCAAGCAGAGACTAAGATACAAACACACACACAATACATCTACCCTGCTTCAAAAAAATGCAAATGTTTGTTCATCTGCATGGTCATTACTGGCTTTAGGATTGACAGCCAGATTCCCTGTATTAAAAAAACACAAACAAAAAAACAATCAGAAGATTTAGAGATAATTTTTTCTGTTGCTAAACTGATGCTAATGCCAAGCAGATCCTAAATGGCTGCTCAAGCTCACTATTGTTTCAGCAGGATAATTTTCTAGATTTTCTAGATTCACCAATATTGTAGGTTTTCACATTAATAGAAGGCTAAGATATTTACAAAGTATCTAAGTCTCTTGATTTACCTCTCACTTCATGTCGTTTCATCACACTTGTACTAGAAAATCATATTGTCCTGTAATGTTTTGGGATTATTTTAAAAATAAACCTACATTTTCCCATTAATCTAAAAGTCTTGTAGACAATTGCCAAAGTCCTACCACATTTTCTTTACTGAATGTGAAGACTCTCTCATCTTCTTAGTATACCACAGCTAATTCTCTAAATTTAAATGAGAATTTAAATTTTCTTCTCTTGGATGTTTTCTAACTGATTACAAAATTTTGCCTGTATTGAATTAAACACATTTAAATGATCTAAAAATTCCACTATTAAGTTGTAGGTGGGAATTCAAGACCAATGCTTCTGTGAGTTTACTGTGGATTCCAGCAGGAGAAAATGTAGGTAGGAGTTACTTGTGAAAATCCTGGAAGGCCTCGAAAACCAGAGTTGTGTCCTCTCAAAATTGTGTTTTTAAATGTTTTAGGGGTTAGCTTGGAAAGGTTAACGAGGAGGTAAATAACTACTGAAACAGGACAAACCCCCCATGATATGGTGTGTAAATTACACAGCAGAACTGGACATGAAAAAAATTGAGTTTTGGAGAGCACAGAGATAGAATATAAGCAATTATGAAAAAGTGCAAAGTGATTCCTTTTCTTCATTTTCTTCTTGTGTAGGTACAGTGACAGACTCAGCTTCATTTGAAGTGAATAGAGATCTTTTAGTGAGATCTTGATTGACCCCCTCTTCTCTACACAAGCGTTGTTTTTTTCTCATATAAAAATGCAAGGAAGAAAATGTTATTATTTTTTATCTCATTTATTGGATAGTTATCAATTGACTAAATGTGCTTTGCAAATTTCGAAGTCAACTAGGACTGTAGCAACAGACTTGATTGGCACCACAGCATCAGAAAGTAATTTTCTTTTTAAATAGAAAGACTAATTTTTAGTAAGAATATATTTGCCAATGCCTTTCATAAAAAAAAAAGAAGAGACTATTAAAAAGGTGGTCATATTTTAGGGATCTGGCTTTTATTGTTACTCTATCCCAGCATAGTAAACTACATTTATTAAAAAAAGACATTAAATGATTTTGTGTTTATATTTATTGTCAGCAATACATCAGTTATGTAAAAATAACCCAGATGAAAATGTAAGACTTGTTACATTTTCACATCATCTGTATTAACTGAATAAAGCTTAGTGACAATATACACAAATTTGCAGAAGTTGTACGTAAACATTTTGTGCATTAAAAAAGAAATATACATAATTTAAAAAATAAAAATGCATTACACAATTTACAAATTAAAATTAACAAAAAAAAAGGTAAACATTCCTCAGACAGCTGCCTCCTCGTTCTACAAAATAAATATTCAAGTAAATTAAGTTAGGCAAAATAAACTCTTAACTCTTAACAATTTACATAAAGGTAAAAAGACAGATTTCCATTTAATTCAAGGTATATTTTACAGTGATTTACACATAGAGTTTTAAAATTGGTCTCTTCAAATTTTAGGATTGGAAAAAAACCCACTTTATTACATTTTGGCAGGAGGAAAGATTTCAAAACTGATGCTTTATACCAAATATAAACAGGCTTGTGCAGTTGCATCAAAGCTTCAAAAAGGAACTGCTCCAGGACTCAAAGCAGACACAGTAAGCTAGAAACTACAGTTTTAAAAAGGAAAATATAAACCACCACATCAACAGGAAAATATCTACTTTGCTATTTTCTGAATGGTTTATTTGATCACTGGAAACATTACTTTCACAAACTAATAATCTACAGTAGTGGCTGCTTTAGGCACTGGATTTGTAGAAGCACTCTGATTTTTAAAGCAAATTGCTTTTCATTCTATATTGATAATTCACATATTATCTATTTCTGTTTCAATGCTAGAGGGCTTAATCACTTTTGCAACATTTAGATTTACATAAAATTTCAGCCCTCTTTACAACCTAGTATTTTTTCCTTGATAATGAGGGAAGCCATTCTGGCTTCAAATTTCCATGCACTTTGTTCATAGAAAATATAATAATAAAAATGCACTCTAGATTTTAAATGCAGCACTAGTATGATGCAGATGTGCACCAGATATTCACTGATCAGATATAAAATGTAACACATACTAAAATACTTGCATGGATAGCAAAGGCCAAACATACTTAAAAACCCCTCCGATCTCTTTCTTTATCCATTTAATATGGTAAGAAAAAGGAGATGTCATACCTTTACCTTCAGGTTATTAAATGCTTAGATTTAGGACATAAAAATCTTCAAGGTAAGAACTAGGCAACAGCTCCTGCTAAGACCAGCCAGTGCCATAAATAAAGATGACTCATTGCCAATGAAAGAAACCCTGTTCCCTCAATGCCCTCTTGGTCCAAAACTATTCAACAACACAGAATCAGACATTTAAAAGAACAGAAACCATCATTAAAGTCTGTCTCCACATGTAGTTATTGTTCTTTAATACTTTACAATTTTTCCATGGTTTTCTGTATGTCTGACAAAAGAGGAACCAACCAAGTTTTTCTTGTTTTCTACTCAAGAATGCTGAAAATTAAAATTATCAAGATTAGTATTTTTGCAATGGATCTTTACAAAGTGGTGTAAGACTGAGTACTCCAGCCCTGAAGCACGTATTTAAATGAACCACTGCTTTGGCAGGGGCCATGAAACTTCATCAGCTGCAGCTGGATGAAGGTGTAAAATGAGAAATTAAACCTGCACCAAAGATTGTTACCATTGTTCCTCTGCTCATCTTTCCCATTTGGGGAATACCTGTGACAGTGGGATGAAGATAATTTTCTTGATGCAGTAACACCACACTGGTAATATGTCAGGTAAGTTAAAGTAGGACCATAATCTCTCTTGAATACCCACAAAATGCTCATTGGTTCCAAGAATTATTCTACATAGAACAAAGATGTGTATTTTTAAGAACTTATATTACCCATTAATACTGATGAGAGTCTTGCAATTGATTTCAGTGGATCTGGGCCAAAGTTTGCAAAGTTTCATTCAGTGTGCAAAACCTGTTGCTTCTTGAGTAAATAGAGTGAAGAGTAGGCAGAAGTGGTTTAGGTTATAAAAAAGACCTGAGAACTTAATACTAAATTTTATGCAACAATTCTTTTTGAGAGGTTGCCTGATAAAGCTTTGTATTGCTTAGTAGTGGCACAGTCACTTGTATGATCTGGCTGCACACAGAAGCCATTTAAGGAGAATAACCCTTCTCAGGTCATGGATCACATCCATAACAGCCATGTCACATGAGTGGCAAGTCAATGAGCTTCACGGTGGAAGCCTAACACTGAAAAGCCATAAGCATGGAAGAGGTTAACAGTGAGTTTTCATACTGCCAGAGTTTTTAAAAAAGTCATGAGTACTAAAATGGCAAAACTATTGATCTTATTGTTTACTTGCCAGTACACTCAGGAGTTTATCTGAATAATTAAAAGAGTCTACTGAATTATTCTAGAAAAGACAAAGCATCTCTGAGTATTACACTGTCATTAACAGTGAAAAAGCTCTCATTAACAGAATGAAAGAAAAGTAAAACCATTTTATTTTAGTTGAACAATTAACACCTTTTTAGACAAGAAGTATGTCACTCAGGATTACAGGGCAACCACTTTTCTTTTTCTTTTTTTTTCTAACAAAGTTAACAAATATAAAAAATCTAGTCATAAACAGCCTTCAAAGTACAATTAGAAACCAGCAGGACAATCTATACCAGTATAGGTAGATGGGGCAAGAAACTAGACACTTGTATTACTGCCATGGTGTAGAGTACAAATGGCTGCTGTGATGAGGAACGGTGTGTGTACAGCAAACGTCGCAGCTGATTCCATCCCGTCACAGTCCAAACTGAACACTACTCTCTTCAGGATTCAAGACCTGTCTACTTGACACTCCTTGCACAAGATACATCATTATCCTTTCTGAAAAGAGGCAGTTTCTATGGCAATACTAGTTAAGTGCATATCATGCTGCACTAATATAGTGCAAAAATTTGCCTTACACATAGCAAAAAAGATGCAGGCAACAGTTTGAGTTAGAGAAAGTAGAAACGTTTTGTAACATTTACAGCAGGTATTTTTTTCCAGACACCAACCACTAGAAAATAGTGAATCTGAGAATGCCTCCTTTCTGGATGTATACATGAGGCCTTTATAATTTGGCGTGGTAACAGGACAGAATTTTGCAAGTGAGTCATTGCCCTCTGAAATGCAGGTTAACACAAGTTATCATCAACTGGCAAACTGTTGAACTTGCTCAGTGGGTTAATCCCAGTTAAAAGTTAATATTGTACTAAGCACTAAAATTCTCTTCATCAGGTATATAATCTGATAGAATATACATATGGTTCAATTGAGTATATATGTTCTGTTTGAATATAAAGAGTCGTAGACAGCTTGGTACAAACTCGTCATGCGTACTGATTATACTTGGTTAATGATGCAAGGGCTTCCAAGTAAGTATACTATGTCAGCTACAGTATTCTGGAGGCAGAAGTGGTGCTCAGCTCTAAGACTGAGGAAACACCACAGATCTCCAACTGCAGTGTCTCTTAGTGTGATTCTGCCTGATTTCTCGGTGCTGATGGTCTAAAGTAAAGCAATAATACCTTGAATATCGGTAGGCATTAAGAAATCCATCCTTCTTTATCTATGGTGCAGTTACAAAAAAGAAAAATTCAAAACACTTAATCCACTCCATAGAAAATCCCTGTGGCTTTGGACACCTTCTGATTTCATTCCTTAGTTCAGATTCCATTTGTCACCATGTTGTATTTTACATGTCTGCATCTCCATCATAAGCTAAGGTTAAAGGTTTCAGTCGGTTGTTCTGCCTTCTCTGGGGTTTCTTTGGCTTTTTGCTGAAACAATAAATATTTGTAAATAGAACAATCAACTAATAACATACAAAAATGTATTTCAGTCTTAAATGAAAGATGAGCATACTGATAATGCATTCAGTTGTTTATTTATAAAAGCTGTAAGCCTAAAACATTCATTAGGATCACTTATTATCTCTTTATCAACCCAAAGCAATACCTAATTCAAAGCTCAGTTGTTCAGAAACAAGCTGTTACGGCGCTGATGTGACTTGATGAAACCCTTGGCAGTCACTCTTGCAACATCACTCAGTTTTCAGAAGAATTCAGAGCCTGCCATGCAATATTTGGCCATGCTATCAAAGATGCAATCAGGTTCTTCTAAATTACATGACTCAATTATTAAACCACTCTTGACACATCAAGGGTTTCTGGAGGAAAGATCCATCTTTTGATTGGTTTTACCTCATTATACTTGCTGGAATGACTACAATTAATTCTAGATGTTATAATCAAACCAGTCATTAATAGCAGAAGTACAACATTCCTTGTCTAGCCTTGAATTGGATTTTAATCCAGCAGTATTTCTAACACATCTGATATGGTTTAAAAAAATTACCAGGCTAAAGGAAAATGAATGTTTATCCATGTTTTAGTACTTGTCTTCTTTTATAGTGCTATGTAAGCATTTCTTTAAATCAGGCCTGAGCATCCTCAGTCTTGTCCAAAATCTTATTTCAGCTGTGTCACTTAGGCTGCTCAAATTTGAATCTTTTATACAAAACCTTTGTTACAATGACTTGCAGTAGCCACAGGGTCCAGTCCAAAATAATCTGCAGTGTTGTTGAATGCTAATGGATTTCTTTTCCTTCAAACCCCACCACCCCCAAAAACCAACCAACCACAAAAAAACCCCCAACCACACAAGACCCAAACAAACAAAAAACCCCAACAACAACAAAAACCATACACAAAAAAACCCCCCACAAACCAAAAAACTCAAAGAAATTTTTATATTACTTAGACAGAAGTGAGTTTTTGGGCAAAGTTTACTGAATGGCAAAAATACCCAGAAGCCCCCCAAACCCCTACTAATATAGTACAGCCAAGAGTTTGATGTATATGACCACACTTCCCTCACCTTTCACCTGTACTATCATCTGGATCAGAAATTCCAGATAGGACCTATAAAACTTCATGGAGCACATTCTCAAAGGTGACTTATTAAAAAAATAATTTTCAATGTGTGAAAAAGATGAGAAAGTTTTCAGATTTTTTCTGGTTCTGTATCTCTACATCATGTCAAATAAAAAAATATGATTTGTCTAGTTATTCAATTTCCTTCTTGCTATTTCTCTCAGCATTTTTTTTTTTTTGATACAGAAACAATAAAATTCTGGACATTGTATATAACAACCGAGATAAACTGAGCAAAAATGAACTGTACACTAAGATACCCCATATTTGTAAGTTCTCATACCCTCAGAAGAGCATGTAGTGATCCATCATCTAAAGTACAAACAGAATTTGCTAACCTGAGTCTGGACAAAAGAACATGGCAAATTAAACACTGCAGTTCACAGAAGTGCCTGCAGTTTCTACAGCAGCAGGTGTAAACATTTTCATTACAGTCTGTGAGGGGACTGTTTTCTTATAAATAATTAAAAAACTCACCAGGCTAGATAGATCATAGAAACAATAAAGACGAGCAAAACAAATGCACCAGCAGCTACACCATAAACCCAGGTCTTCAGCCTCCCATCTAAAAGGAATGAATGTTAGTCAGTAGTGTTTGAGTTAGTCTTGTTGAATTATTAGTTCTGATATAGCATAGAAATACTTTAATTCTCCAACATAAATGTCTTCACTAGCAATTACAGTTTAATCAGAGTAAATATTGTTAAATAACAGCAATGACTTCTCTGTGCTTTGTTTTTCAGTTGAAGTTAGGATAATTCAAATGGAGCAGAGATCTGGGGCAGAGGCAGTGGGTGAGAGATGCAGAAACTCAGCTTTGGGGCTCTCTGGTAGTGAGCAGCCCCTCAGTGTGATCACAGGGCAGCGGGACTCATTTAGCATCATTTTCTATTCTAGCTGTGGTAAAGCAATCTGCCTATTATTTTTATCGTTGTTCCTATTTACCTGTACGGTTTTTATTGTTGTTCCTATTTACTTGTATGTTTTTAAATGTCTTTAGCATGCTGTACATCATCCATCCTTAATTGCACATACACTTGTACTACTGCATAATGTAGTAAAATTTTAAAATTTCTTTCTCTACCAAATGCAAGTTTTGTTGTTATAAATAACTTATCCTCATAGAATAAAAATACACAAAAAAGACAACCCATGCCCATAAATAAAACAACTTTCTGTTGTTAGTAAGGACTGTATTTATGTGCAGCCTGTGCAGTTTGTATTTTGGACATGGTGCCCCTAGAGGTTTAGGCATACACATCACTCTCCTTCTTGCCTCAGATGTACCCATGTCTACAAGGAAAATTATGTGGCTTTGTCTATGGGGTTTTGCTCTGCCCCCAAATGATCATGCCACAACCAAAGGTGAGTGCGTACTTTTTGACTCACTCTTTTTATCCAGCTAATTGTTTGAATTTCTAAATAGCTTTTTGCAAACGTTGTCCAGGGGAAGCCTTGTTGCATCTCCTTGACAATTAAAAAAATAACAAAATCATTATAAAACTGATTTTTTTCATTTTCAAGTGGTACAAGATTTATTTCATGAAGTTGTGTGTATAAGCAAACGCAGCTAAAATTTTTCTGACCAGACACTTAGTGCTTCTTGTTAGCTCCGCAGAACCAAAAGACATCATCAATGCAGTTTCTATTTCCACAATAATACTAACAGAAGTGCTCTCCTTTGCTATGCAGTTAAGCTCAGGCTTTCTGGTCTGTAGCAATGCGAAGTCTTGCTGTCATGTGGGCAAGTTGTTCAACACAAATCAATATCAGAACATTTTACCTTGGCTACCTTAATCAACCTAATGAAACGTTATAACTGATAATAACTGATCCATTAGAGATAAATGGAACAGTAGATTTGACCTGACATATCCTATGATATGATAATATCAGTGAGAAGAATTCTGACTTTAGTACTGCTAAATAGGTTAGTTTCCTTTCTCCTTGGCTTATTTCCATCGGTAAATGTAAGAGGTCTAGGGTTTTTTCAGGTTGGTTTATTTTAAAATAGTAACATCTCCTTGAAAAAAAGGTTGGCAATATCTCGTATACAGATTTATTTGTTTTTGTCAAAGCAAGGAGCTCTGCTAATGAGATCATTCCTATTATGCAACTACTGACATCTAACTCAGGCTTTCTGAATTCCCTCTGGACAGATTATTTCTAAATATGCAAGGGAATTGGCATCTCAGATTCATCTTTCTGTGGTAATACCTCAGCCCAGACAACTGAAGAGGACAGTTTCAATACCTTCCTTTCTGGAACTGCAATGTAATTTTTGGGAGAAAATGAAAGAACTATTTTAGGTCTAGACTTAGAAACTGTGAGGAAAAGAATAATCATGCTGGAGTAAACCCAAACCTTTCCAATAGATATCCAATCCTGAAATAAAACAAGCAAGCCTAAATCTCATCTGAATTGGAAAATGTTCACTTTCTCTCACACATGCTCATAACTTCACTGCATAAAATATTAGTTCTATTGAGAATGTTTGAGATTATCTGAGCTGAGCTATGTCTCCTTCTCAACTCGAATTACATTGGTGACTTTTCATGAAGTTTCTCAAATGTATCTTGCTCCAAAACCCTCCCTGAGCTCACATGAATGTCCATTTTCCTAAATTATTGAAGGTGACTCACTGATATTGACTTATTGTTATCACTCTGCACACTACAGTACACCCTTTTGCATTTTCAGGAGAGGTTAGTTAAAATGAGCAAACGATAACATATTTGGTAAGATGCTACTTTTTAAAAGAGAAACAGAAAAGTTTAATTTTCTATTAATTTATAAAAATTTTCTATTTTTTATTGTTGATTAAAGTACTGGGAGTAAAGATCATTTTATTGCAGGTATCAAATATAATATTAAAGTATAAATGTAGTATTTTTCTATATTTATACATTTCTAATTAGTATTTATATCTATTATATATATTTAATAGATAGTATTATATATTATTATAGTATAATATATAATATATGTTATATATGATATCTATAGTATAAATAATTAGTATTTATATATTTATATATTAGTATATATTAGTATCACTAATGGGATCTAACATAACTATTTTTCATTTCTAACCCAAACATTATTTAATCTGCTTATTAGAAATGTTTTTATAAATCTCTTTATAAATCAACTTGAAACATCTTATACATTATGTATGTAAAGACAGTGCTTTCAGTTCTGCAATTAAAAACATCAAAAAACACTTTAGAAATAAATGACCACCCTAATATGCAAGTGTATTAGTATATTTAGCCCTATGTGATTTAAGAGACACGTAAGATGATAACTAGCCAATGGCTCTCTTCCATATTAATAATATTTTGGAAAAGCAATGTATCTTTTTACAGGAAAGTATTTTGTTAATTGAAGTGTTTTAATCCAAATATTTAGTAGCACTAGAAAATATTTTTTGACATCTGATTACATTACGGATTTTAGGAAGTATTTTTTATGACATAACTCTTGCATGTAAGTCTTTGTTCAGTTCTAAAGAACATGGTCCATCATAAGAGCAAATACTGTTCAGAGACTTAGAGCAGGCCTAGGCTCTACCAATAATATGGTTAGCATTTGAATAATATGAATTAGTTTAAATATGGATAGGCCAGAAAAGTGTTAGCGTACCTATATTGATTATTTTCCTACAATTAATGCTATGGCTACGAACTTTAAGAAGCCTTTACTCTTTGCAGTCTTCAGTGGTATCTTTTCATTCCTCTGTCAACAGAATTATTGTTTTAGACATCATAATTTAATATACTGGCTTGTATCTTTGCAGCAAACTCTCTTCTACAGTCACATTTCATAGTTTTTGTGAATTTTAACAAGTAGAATGACTAAAAGGAAATCTGCAATATAAGATTGCACTAAATATATTGATGGAGTAGTGAGAGAGGCTAGGTGTTTACTTATGTCTCTTCCTTTGCTTTCAGCGAGGGTGCATGCCTGCCTCCTTAAATGAACAGTCAAGGGTTTTTCTGGTCCTGTTAGGTGTACAAAAATATAAATTCCAGACCCTGCAGCAGTACTTAGCACTAAGAGCTGCTCATGACTTCACCTGGCCCAAAAGGCTGTAGAAACCAGGTCCTTCCTCGTCCTGACTGGTTACTGGAAGGCTGAGTAGGGTTCACAGCTCGACTGGTTTTCACATCTGCCTTTTTGTCCTCCATGGTGGGGATCACCACCACCGGGATGAGAGTGCACTGCTCGAGTGTGCCATCAGAGGACATGACTTCAGTGTATCCGTCTTCACAACTGCATGTTCTAGTCTGCAGGGAACAAGTGTTTTACAACGTGCAGCAGAAAAACAAGGGTTTCTGTGAGCTATAAAGCATAACAACATGGATGACTGGAAGAGAAGACTGTTTTGATGAGTGCTATCCTGGACAGCACCTCTTCATATATTTTTATGCAAGTTCATACTGTATCAACAAAGAATATTTAGCATTTAACTGAAAGGTAGAAAATTGTGCGAAATGGATTTTAAGAAATTTGTGACTAGTAAAATCTCTGAAAATACTTTTTGTTGGCATAATCTTTGTGATCATGACATGTGTGGGAAGCCCTGGTGGGGGTGTCCTATGCTCCAATGCAGTAGCACATACCTCACTGCAGTAAGCGTGGGGTTGGCTGCACGGTGGGTTACATGACCTGTCAGCATCTGGTTGGCGCATCACTAAACAGCCCCCTGTAGGACAGAAAATCATATTTTCACATGGTAATGCCTCACCACTGATGAAATTGCTTCCTGAAGTATATAATGGATGACAATCTTCTTGTAAATTTGAATGTAAGAGTCCTTCTTTTGTTCCAAGGTGAAGGATAATTGGAATCAAGTATTTTCCTGTATGTAAAGTAAGGATACAGCAAATGTATTTAACTTCATGTGCATTTTAGAAAACTAATATTTGGCAGTGGAGCCTTTTGTTTTCCCCTTTTTCTTTTAAGTGGATTGCCCAAAAAACAATTTAAATGCTTTGTTGCATTCAAGGGAACAGATTTGGTTCTCTAGGGCCCTTCTTATAACTTACACATTAAAACTGTGGCCACAATAGAAATAAAAGCAACTTTTTTATTTATATATTTTCCTGTTGAGCTGAAAACAACTTACTCTTCTTGTTTATGAAATGATACATGTTTTCTGCTGCTACTGGATTGCTTTTACACATCTTTATGAATCAAGGTTTCATGTTAGTTGAGATTTTTACACAAGGAAAGCAGATTTATCAGTAAAGCGTGTACTGAATGTTGCAACACTGATGATACTGTGGGTTTCGGTATTTTCTCTTTTTTACAGATCTAATTTTCATTTCTAAAGCTTTATATACAGTGCAGTTATTGTTATGGACCAATACACACAATCAGGCTTTCACTATCATTTCAGCCAGAATGACTTTAAAATACATTTAGAATAAATTTGAATTTACCTGTGTTTCCTTTTAGCTTACAGAAGAGGGATATGCATAATATTGTTTAAAATTTATACTGCTACAGGGCAATTTCTCATGCATCTCCCAAATTAATACCATTTTTATACTGGTGTGATATGATGATGAAATCCTGATAGGTGAGGTTGGTCACAACCATAGCAGATGCAGTTAGTTGTGGTTACGTAGATCCAAGTGTTAAAAGGATGGCTGGTGAAGAACAAAGAAAACCCTGCAGGTTTCCATAAGTTTTCCCCACCCCCAGTAAAGAAAATCATACATCCTAGCATACAAATCACATGCCTGTGGGAATCTATGTAATAAAATATCAGTCATCCAAGGAAGCAGAAGGAAAGAGTTGCCTCATCGCCCATGGGAAATAACACCTTCAAGTAAAAAATAACTATTCAGCACAACGATATTATGCAAATAAATAGAAAAAGACCTTAAAATACCAACAGAACTCACAATAATTATTTAATAATGTCTGAATTAAAATACACTGTGTAGACCCAAATGTGCAGGAATAAGGCTGACAAGACACAATAATCAGAGATATGGGTTGCTTCTGAATCAAAATAGTTGATCTCAATTTAAACCAATCATATATGTATCTCTATCTCATCTACAAGCTCACAAATACTGTAATTTATATGAAATACTTTCAGAAAATGTACAAATGCAAATTAAAATCTGGTACACTACTGTATATTTAATGTAGAGATGTTCCCTCTACATTAGATATTAATAGAATAGAATATTATATTTAAGAGCTGCATTTGTAAACTATCATAAAAATCATGAAAACTACAATTTTTCATTTAATAGAAACATGAAAAATATACTTTTGTGTTGCATGGAGACCAGTGATTGCATGCTCTGGTATATTCCATCAGTCTTCCATTCAAATCAGAAAGTTACCACAGCTTTAAAGCCACATACAAACAAACTTTGAAAAAAAAGTGCTGCAGTATAGGTCTGAGGTTTGTCTGTCTTGGAGGTCCCATTATGAAAAATTTGCCAGTAATACATAGTCCTACATTTGTCTTTCCTAGAATTTATCACAAGTATTCTGTATTCAGTCACATCAGAAGAAATCATTGTTTTTATGCGACTGACGGTGATTAATGAGTATATTCTAACATCTCAGAGCCATAATCTCCAAGATGTTATTTACTTCAAATCCTAGAGGACCTTTCATAGATAATATTCTATATTAATCTCAATAAGAATCCTTACTTGGAGTTTTATTTACCATAGAAACACCTTAGCTAAGCAGGAAGCAATCAAGGTGCATAAATAATGCCCTGTTGCATTTCTTGTGAACAAGATGTGTTTTAATAGTCCTACACCACAAGGTAGGATTTTCAAGAGAATTTAAGCTATTATTTCAACACCTTGCTAAAATAATACAAGAATTTTATTTCTACTGTTACAACAGAGAGTGGTGGTGGACTCCATCATCAAGAAGTATTGTCGTGGCAATACATAAGTAACAGCTTCCCTGTTGTGACTGACCTGACAGCAGCTGGCATTGAGGATATGTTCACAGTCTCTGGGGTTCTTTTACTATTTCTTGGTACAAAAAATTATTTAAATAAATGCATAGCTCTTAGCTTAAATGAATCCCTATTGCCAATATATAAATCCATTTAAATAGATTCGTATGAAGATTTTCTTCTGAGATCTCAGTAGTTTCTAATTTATGTTTTTTGTGCTTTGGCTTGCACAAAAAGTCACAACATTCCATAACAGTCCATTATGTATCCTGATACAGATTTATGGCATTGAAGTAAAGAAGTAAACTCACATTAGCACATTTATTAAAATTTTATATTTTGAAACTTTAGGGAGAAAAATCATATATGGAAGATACTATCAAGCTCTGCAACTTTCTCTGCCTTTGTTTAAGCACTGAAATGACCTGTAATACATAAAAACCTTATTTATTGTAAGGCCTGAAATTTTAAATCATACATTTAGAAGTGTAAAGATGCCTATGGTAAAAAAACCCCAAACATATACAATGTAAAACATTTCAGGTCCACTACAGAAGAAAATATTTATATTTACTTTTACCATTACATGCTGCATGATTCTAGAGAAGAAACCACATCTTTAATATGCAAAAAGATTATAATTTTGATTCATACCCCAGGAAGTGGTTTTAGCAGATCCTTTAAAATTTTTTTTCCAGTTTGTTGGGAAAGCACATTATCGACCTTTTTTTTTCTTTTTTTTTTTTTTTTTGGTGTGTGTAAAAAGAGTAGTTACCTGTGACGTTTAAACCATCTGACCTTTGGCACCACACAGTCCGAGAAGATCCCTTCCACGGGCTAGCCATCCACTTGTACTCATAGCACTGGCCATCTGCACAGAGAACATTCACATTTCAAGAAATTTAATGACAAGGTTTTAGACTACCATGCTCATCAGCAGACCATACTCATTTTGTGGCCACACTCATAATGATTAAAGGTTTGTACAGTTAAGTAAGCCCCTTTTTCCTTCTCCCACCACATGTGGAGCTCCCAGGGTCTCCTGCACTTACTGGACACATAGAGAATAGACCAGATGTGTCCTAGACACTACTAGGATTATGAGCAAGCCTAATGCAGTTAACGGGTCAAAGAAATGTTTCTAATAACCTCATAATGGTTGTGGCCCATCTGTTTTGCAAAACTCATTTAGGGATCAGGTTCCTTTCCTGGTAACACTGAGCTTCAGTCAGTGCTCCAGTGCTTGGTGGAATGGCCAGGGCTGCATCTGGCTCCATGTCTCAGCTCTTCTGTGCACATCTCATATGGTATGGGATGAATCATGATGTCCTTCTTCACCTTAGTTCTCTATTATAAATATAAAATTCCTTTACGTCTGATCTGGCCTCTGAATGGGCAAGTCAGTACAGGAAACTACTTTTCTTAGACAATTTGTCTATTACCAGTGGTAATGGTTGAGACATTTCATTGACATTGTCATGCAATTAACAATTCAAAGGGTAGAGAGAAATATAAATCTGGTTATGAATCAAAACTCAGAGATTTCTTTTTGTTCATGTTACTAAGCATATAAGGAAACGTTTTGTGCCATATGAAACGTCATTATTAAAGAAGAATAATTCTAGAGGGGCAACATATGATGGTTGTCACTTGAAAGTTTTTCTCTTTACAGTTGATATATGGAAAACAATTTCAGTGCATTTCTGATTATCAAATTTGCCTAAAATTGATACCATGAACACAAAAAATACCAAAATTATGGATTTTCTGTATCTTTTTCTCACAGGAACCAGCCTTACAGATATTTTGGTGCTTACCATCACATGGTCTTGTTTCCAAAGCCTGTTCTGGACAGAGATGTTGATTCTCTAAATCCTGAATGATCACTGCTCTAGATCGGACTTGTATTCCGCCAAAACCAAGATCCTCACCATTGACACAGGTTAACTGGCAAAGGCTCCATTCTGACCACTCTCTCAAGTAACAGTCCCCTGTCAAAGAGCAGTTTGATAAGATGAATGATCATCGTATGTGAAGAGGGTTTTTTTGCACTGAATATATCTTTAAATAATGTCCAAATACAGTTTCTTAATTTTCCTTCTTTTTAGTTCCTTTCATTCCTCTTTTAAAACCTGACTCATAGTGTAGAAAAAATAACATTTTGATACTATCTGAATGTCTGTGTCATAGAAAATAATATAAAAATATTATACAAGGGCCTGTTTGTTCTAAAGCAGTTTTATTTTCTTGTAGCATTCCCATGAGATCATCCTCATTATGAATCTCTTTGCAATGCTCTACCCAATGTCTAGATTTTTGTACATTTTAAGATATTGTGCATTGTATGTCTTATGCTAAATCTACATATATTTTTTTTAAATTCAGCTTTGATCTTATAAAACATTGTTTAGTATTAAAAACATTAATTAGTGCTTATCCTCATGCAGATTTTCTCTAAAGAGATGTAGATGCAACTGATGGAAAATTCTTTGCAAGAAAGGGAAATGGAAACATGATTAAAGTGCCTGTTCTTGCTATTTCATGTTAGGATAATAGACCTGTAGAATTCTATAGTGTAAAACTGAAAAATAAAATTATACTAATGACACTAATTAGCATGATCAGCTAAAGAACATTTAAGAAAGATCTGAAGCACGACACAAAGAAACCATTTTGTTAAAACTGCAGTTGAAAATGGGACTAGACTGTGCACAAACTCATAAATAAACCTCTTAGTTCTCATTATGTCAGTGAGCAAGCCATTAAAAATTTATGCTACCTTGCATTATACTGATGACAGATATAATCAGTACTGTGTTGACCGGATGCCTGATTAATGAAGGAATTTTATTTGCCAACCTTAGGAAAGCATGCAAAGAAATGAATAATTGACGAACTGATGTATACATAATAGGAAAACAAGTAGTGATTTTTGGAAACATTAGCTGGAGTGTATCATTAGCACATCCCCACAGGGCAATTATTCTTTCTGGCTAAATGTGAGATTATTGAAGAACAGGTCCCTCCTCAGCAAAATTTTTAAAGCAATCAGTAAGCAGCTGAATTTTTTTTATAAAATTTACTAATACGAAAACATAACTATAGTCTGCATTCTTCCAGTTTCTATTTAAGAAGTCAAAATATATGAAAATTATGCAATTGGAATGCTATGTACAAAGCAGTGATGGAAATTTCTCAATTTTTAATTAATTTCTATTTATTAAGACAACTTTACCTTCAGTCCAATCTGAAATAAACTGGGGGGGAAAAGAAACCGATTCTGGGAACGAGAAGAGTTTCAAGAGAATGAAAATAAAGTACTGGTGTGAAATGATACCTACATCAGAACTGAAGGAGTTTATCACCTCTAATGAAGATTCATCATGAATGGCTACCAAACAACAGCAATATACTTCAAATTCTACAAGTATTTGGGATGAACTGGAGGGTTTTTACTGGAAATTAAACAGCTCTTATATGCTCTTAATACTTCTCTGTATGAGCATCATGATCATTCATTTAGCTCTTTTAGATTCAGTTCACAAAGACAATGATAGTGCACATCACATCCAGAGAGTTAAACAACTAGAGGCACAAATATTTTCTCAGAGATCAAATTTAATTTCATTTAGAATAGAACCTTTAAAGAAAAAAAATAAGATACCTTAACTTATCTTCCTTAGAAACCCATAAAAGGCATCAAGGTTTTAGCCACTGGTAAAAGTATTAATAAAGGTGTTAGATAGTCTAGACACTTAACACTAATATTTAGCTGTATTCCAGCCCCCTTTCTTATAGAGTTAAATACAGGTTTTATTTCAATAGATCTTGTGAAAAAAATATATACATCTTAGATGCAATCTGTGACAGAGAGAGATCATGTCTTTTATAAATTTAAAATCTAGTATGTTTCTAATTGATTTATTGTCATGAAGTAGATACTCCTAGAAAGCAACTGTTGGTCATTTGATGGATGAGTCCAATCAGTAAAGCAGATGAGTAAGATTTAATTGCCTGTGGCTAATGCTAGGCCCTAATAGCTGTAATGACACCCAACCAATCTTGAAACGCAACATTTGTTTGAACAGCTTTGTTACCTGGACAAGGGAAAGTGCAGGTTTCCTCAAGTATTATCTTCTTATCACCATCTATAATAGGCTCTATTTCTCCACAGAATTCCTCATCTACTACTTTGCCAACATCTTCAATGGACCCATCATAAACCACACAGGAGATGTTCCTCACTCGTGTTCCCTCTCCACACTGAGCATCCTGCAGAAGGAGAACATATATTGAACTGATACTGGATAGAAGAAAGTGCCAAAAGACTAGATCTGAGTTACATGTCACTCTATCTCCTATTAATTTTCCTTAACTACTTATTCATTCCAGTAAAGAGAAAAAGAAGGAAAAAAAAAGAGAAGACGGGTTCATTATGAAACAAACAAACAAACAAACAAAAACAACCCAAAATTTCTGGTCACTGTCACTTGTTCCTTAAATTATGGAGCTAATTATGCCTTTGAATTGCAAAAAGAGCAGTATGTCAAGTGCAGATATCTTCCAATATGTGACTATATTTCTGCTGACACTCTTTTACAATAGAAGTATTTTAATCAGTAGCAAAGATGTTGCTCAGATACCAAAGTTTACATCTATGCTCTGAATATCTGTAGGACACTGTTGCATCCATTGATTAATAGGAAATCTAAGGAAAAAACCAAACTTTATTTTTTGTATAAGAGACATGGGAGCAAATTGTTTATAGAGTTGATAAGGACATATCTGGGTACATCACGAATATGCCTGGATCCTCAAGGTCCATAACTTCAAAGTCCCATATGGCTTTTACCTCTACTTTGCATGCAGACCATTGACCATATTGCCATCGATAACAAGGTTTTACTGGACAGGGTTTGAATTGCTCCATTTGAGAAGGACAAGGCCTCCCATCACCCTGAAATGGCTGATTTATGGTCCTTCTTCTGATCATTTTTCCTGTAACAAAAATCAGCAATATAACAAACAAAAAGCGGTTAGACTGATTTTTTCCTCAAGATGGTTCTATTTTGCTGAAAAGCAATTTTTTCCAGATTTGACAAATGTTATTATAAAGCTGATCTGTTGGCTCTTGTCTGTCACATGGATTCATATTTTCCAAGTCAGACTCTTCATATTCTCTCATTTGTTTGTAGGGTAAGAAGTGCAGGAGGATGTCTGAGTAGGATTGCTCATGTAACAGTAAACAAAAGCAGTAATTTCCTAGCTCAGAAGCCTGAAGAAAAATATTCATTATGAATGTGACATGGTGTTTTTCCATTTCACTGGGGACTCCTGCTCCTCATCTGGAGCTTGCTGCTGGAAGAGGCCAGCATGTTGTGTTCTTCCCTAAGTTAACACAGAAACATGCGTCCATAATGGTCTGATTCCAGCAAACAAGAACTTGCAACTTTCTGTCACTGTCTCTGTGGAAAACATTAGATACAGATTTTGCAGAAGATGGAGGATTCTTCACTCAGGTCCAAAGAAAATTAAAATACAATAGGTTTATCCAACGATTATCTCCTCTTCAACTGTGAGTGCTATGCTACCCAGCTTCACTGAGATACAGGTCCTATTTAAAATACTTATATAAACTGAAAGAGGAAGACATTTTTATCCTTCTAGCAATTCTTTCTCCTTTCATCTTGCTGTGGACATTAGACCATTATGCTTCATCACAGAGAGTTCATGTGATATAACTGAAAATTTCCTTCTGTGTCAGAAGGAAAGGTGAAATGGCTGGTCTAGAGATGTCACTTCACAAAGGTTTCCACAAAATCAACACAGTTGTGGTATTTTCATATATTTATAGAAAAATATAAGAGCCAAGACTGAAAAAAAAATGTATTTATTAAAATTTGTATAGTGAGGCTTGTATGAAACTAAGGCATTACACAGATTTACCTATATAACACCTGATGTTAGCCAGCCAAAAGAATTAATCTTTCATTCCACATTTTAATCTCATGCATTTGCAATTGAGTACTCCAATGATAATGACATGAATCTTTTGCTGAGAGCAAGCTACACAAGCCACAATGCATAAGCAGAACAATATCAATCTCCCAGACAGCTGCGTTCACTGCAGACAGCTAGAAAGATGTTTGCCAAACGGAGCCTCATCATTATTCTTGAATTCACAACTGCTTCAACTGAGATGTTACAGGAGAAAAAAATATTTTCTTGAAAAGTACTGAAGAAAAACCTCCAAAGAACAGCAAAGAGTAGACTTCTACATACAAAATTTTTCCTCAGCTAGATGGATATTTGCGTGGGTGCTCTAAAGCTGTTAAGATTTGTGGTCACTGGATTTATTTCATAGCTAGAACTTATTGAAAAAGACCAGTTCCAATTTTTTTGGAAACAATTTTAGTTGTTTGATTTCACCACTAATAATGAAACTTAGAAGAAAATCCCTCCTTCCTCTTCTTCTCCCCATCAGTTGAAAAACAAATATTCAAATCAATGTTTACTTTTGTCTCAATATCTCATTCACCATATTTCACTCTTGTTCCCAAAATCAGAAAATATTTGGACCAAATTCCCATTATTTCCAATGAGCACTGTCTTACTCAAGCATATTATTTCCATTAATAACGCTGATTTACATCCCTATAACTCTCCCTGTCTAGCTATATTTTTAGTTCTGAAAAGAGAGGTATAATTACTTTCATGAAAGAAAAAAAAAAGAGAACTCAGTCTTTAAAATATGCCAAAGGTAGGTACTGACCTGTAAGGCCACATGTTTGAGAGCACTCAGACCAAGTGGACCAGTCAGAGAGCTGACAGTTCACAGGACATTCCACCACACAGGACATATTCATTTGCCATGTCTTTTCCAAACCAAGCTGAAAGAAAATGTTAAATTGTCAGCAAAAACCTCCAGGCCTGTATCATCAATGCAAGGTAAAATGTAAATAATTAGGACATTCAAAAATCTCACTTCAAGACAGTCCTAATGCATATACTGATCTTTATATACATGCATAAATCCCATTTTCATCAATAATTTTCTAAACTAGAACCTGTAAATTAAGGGCTTAATCTCTACAGATGTATTTTTTACAATAGGTGAAAGCCAAAATAATTTATGAAGTATTTTGAAAGAGAAATGCAAAAATACTGAACAGCAATTAATAAGTGAATTGAAGTGATACTAGAAGCCAAGTTCAAATCTAGCAAAAGGAGGAGGATGAACATACATTGGATATTCAGAAGATGCTGCCCATGCTAGAAGTTTACAGGAGCCCAAAAGAGACTGAACAAGTTCATGGAAGAGAAATCTGAAGGTTCAAACACACAGAAACCCCATCAGGTAAATGCAGTTCAAGAAATGAAAACAGGTGGAAGCTGTGAAAGGAGTAGATGAGAACTCTTGTACGTATGTGCTTCTTCCTAGGGCATCTTCTTATGCCTCTCTTGTTTTCTTCCTACTTTGCTGTATAAGTGCATGATTATTCTATTCTATTCTATTCTATTCTATTCTATTCTATTCTATTCTATTCTATTCTATTCTATTCTATTCTATTCTATTCTATTCTATTCTATTCTATTCTATTCTATGCCGTGCCGTGCCGTGCCGTGCCATGCCATGCCATGCCATGCCATATATCATGCTATTCATACAAAGATATTGACACAACACTGACAATGATTTGTCAAAAAAAAAATACATCTTTGCAATTTTCTGAAAAACTTTGCAAAAAACAAAAATCCTCTAGCATCCATAAAGTAAAAGCTCCAGTTGCTGGAGGAGTCTGAGAGAAGGGGACAGAGAAATTGAGCTCATGACTCAAGTTTTCCCAAAAATACACTCTGTTCTCAGTTTTTTCTCCAGGTATGATTCAGTCTAATGCACCACCAAAAGAGTTTTATAATCATGCTTGGGACATAGCACAACAACTACATAGTCCTTTGGTCTGATCCTGGACAGCCATTTCAATGTTCTTATAAATTCACACACTCCAGATTTTCCCCATCCATGGAGGGAGATATTCTCACTAACACATATGATGCAAGATCAAATAGGAACTGATGGCAAAAATATTAGCATAATAAAGCCTACATTCTGCACAGCTGAGTTAAAAGGCTAGGTCAGTTATAGGGTGTGTGGTCTGAAGTAACTAAGAAAATCAGTCCTGCCAATATGGACAGATCTACAGGTTTCCAGCACAAAGGACTGTCCTCTTCACTGGACCCCGCCAGCAGACAGTGATCATCATTGAGTCCTTTCAGAAACCTAGGCAGTTGTGAATATCTTTAACTAGAAAAAAAAACTCCACCTAGTTTAAAAAAAAAAAAAAAAAAAAGCAAGCAAACCAGACATTTAAAAACCTAATAATTTTAATGACTGGAAAAGTTCATTATATAAAACAAGCATTTAAAACTTTAAAAAGGAGATAAACCCAAAATTTCCTACTAAGCACAAGCATACAGCAATAATTAGGCACAACATTAACATGTCCTCCATAAATAAACTACCACAAGTACTGAAAATATCTCCTCCTGATAGACTCACCAAGTTTTAAATTTGCATTTGCAGTACCATTTATTAAGACAAATTAGGGTTTAGAGCTCTGTCCCCTTTTATACATCAAAGAATGACTTCTTGGCTTTTTTTGGTGGTTCAGTATAGCCTTGATTATACAGCTATCATACACAGACAACACCTGAAACCTTTGGATAATCTGGAATTTGGACGATTAAGAAGCTAGAGAACCCTCTTTGAAGTCCATATTTGGGTCAAATCTTCTGAGCAAAGGCTTTAAGGTCTGCTGAATTGATTCCTGCCAATTATAGAAACATGACTGTTCTCTTTCAAGACCCGTCTCAGCTGGACTTCAGCAGCTCAAGAGGGAAAAGCCCAAGAAAGATATTAATAGTGAAGAGGAGAAAGCTGAAGGCCAGATTACCCACAGTGACCTCCTATTTGCATGTCTTAGATACTGAAGTGCTGCTTAAATAGATCTGGGGAACAACTGACAGTTTGCAATTCAAAAGTATTCACATATTCCAATTCAAAAGTATTCACATACTCCTTTCCTCTCCTTCCTTGAACTGATGAACCACAATTCAACTTGGAGAGCTTAGAAAATATTTGAAAAAGTATTTAGTAGCTCCCTAAAGCCTTTGTTCGGGATGAGCTGTGGTTTCTGAATCAATCACAGTAAGTGTTGAAAGCTATCCCTGTGTGCTCTGTGCTTCTGGTCACACACGCCAGGGGCAGCAGGCTGCCACACCAGCATGCTCTTTAAATCCTGTGATCCACAAGAAGTATCTGTATTTGTTTATAGGAATGTTTGGCCCCAAAGATTAAACTCTGCTGCTGGAGGTTAATCATGTAATCTGTAAGCAGACTATTCACCAATAAACCAGCAAAGTCTGCTTTTTAATTCAGACACAACTGGTGGTTTCTAGGCTTCTCTCATCCTTAATTAATGGTAAATTAATGAAAATAAGTCTATAAAAAGGAATATGAACAGTATCAGCTTGCTTTAGGTGATTTGATTTTCAAATATTCTAATCAAGGGAAGTAAAGTTCATGTGGTAAGTAGAAACCAATTAATCCAGTATTACTATGCTTTGAGAGTTTGAAGAGACCTACATTAACATAACCAGGACTTGGAAATAAGCTCTAGAAATTGATTTATCTTGGCAGTAATCAGGATGAATGGCTACCTCCTTTAGCTGATCAACTCAAATAAACACAAGATCATATGGACACATAAGGAAACTCAGGGACTCAGATGGAATGTGAGTATTTAACTCTGCTGATGCTCATACCTGGAGATGGGTATAGACAAAATTTGGCATAAAGGGTTTTTTTAATATATGGTTTTATTACTTTCTTGAACCAATGTTTCTTAATCTCTTAGGGATCATGTAGGTTTATCTATCATGAGCTCTCTTCTTTGCATATAATAATAAGAAACATAATTCAGTAAATGTGCCTACACATACATTAAGCAAATTTTTATTCATACATCCAGTACTAAGTTTTATGATTGCCCAGAGAAAATTCATTACCTAGGTGATTATAAATTTACTTCATATTTCTCCTATTCATCAACTTTTCCAACCACATGCACCTTATTTTGAACTTCATTTAATATTTCTGCACTACCCTTATAATGCAAAAACACAGCAGAAACCTGAAGAATCATTAGGAAGAAGTGTACAGCATGCATTCACATGTTGATAATTTCTTGAACACTCTCCTCACATGACCTGGAAGGTCACAGAGTTGGCTTTCACATCTTTAGAGTGAAGGGTCTGTTAAGAACCGAACAGCTTGGCTTTCCTGTTAATCAGGTTAACAGGTTTTACTCCTCAGTTATTGGATCAGCCTTTGACCTTGTTGAACTACTGCTTACACATCCATAATTCAACAAATAGTCTTAACTGTGTGGCTAGGGAGTGGATCAGAGTTTTCTACAAGAAGATGTAGCTCTATATGATCTAGCAAATCAAAAGGGCAAATAAGAATGCAGCACAGTGGCTGTTGATAAATCCAGAACACCACAGTAATTACCAGCAGTAATGTCTTTTGGCCAGTCATTTACAGTAAGTAACTCTTGAAATATTATATTCTTGCCCTCATTATTTCTCTGAACAATAAAATTTCATTTCTTAAATGCAGGAAAACTCCAGAGGTTTTCTGAAATGAGATTTCAGTGTAAAATGTAATCAGTCCTAAATGTTGTTTTAAATCTTTGCTTAACAGGAATAATTTCTTGACTTTATATTGGAAGAAATATATTTTCACATAAATTCAAATGAATAATATTTTTTCTTTTCAAATACTTATTTGGATGGATATTTTACATAATCTCTTGGTATTAATTCATCAATATTGTAATCTCTTAGAAATTACAGACATTTCTTTCTCTTTTTTAACACATTAAAACATTATTAAAAGCATTAATGCCTTGCCTTATTAACGTCACAGAAACTCGCTGGTAAGTAGTCATAACCTGAGTTATTTCTTGAGACATAATTTTTGTGGCTGTCCCATTCCTGGAAGTGTTCGCAAGGCCAGATTGGAAGGGGCTTTCAGCAACCTGCTAAAGGTGACCCTGTCCACAGAAGGGGCTTTGATCTTTAAGAACCCTTCCAATCAGAACCATTTTATGATTCTGCGAAATTATTAGATTTGATTAGAAACCCATGAACTATGAGGGAAGGAGGAACATGGGACAGAAGTAATTCTCAGCTGAAACTGCCTGCCTTTGATAAAAACTTATTGATTCAGGAATCCAGGATGTCAGAGGAAGTTGGAGAAGTAGGTCAGATACACCATTACAAAATTATATTCCAAAGTAAATGATGAGTTTCCTGACTCCCTCCACTTCTGATGAGACTCTTCCCTATGGACACATCCTGAGAGCAGCTAGCAGCCAGAAAAGCTGTGGAAACCTTTCCCCCTTTGTCATCTATTAATTAATTAAGTAATTTTATTTCTGATGTTGTGGTGGTGGGAGAATGGCAGCTGAAACAAGCGCAGTTACTTTCCATCAGAAATGTATGTGGGGTTAACTTTAAAGTAGCATTGGTGTTGTCTTCATAGCTTTTTCATACTACAGTCTCCCTGTAATTGAAAGCATTAGGACCAACACAAAAAATGTCAGGAAACCAGTACGTCAAATTGGAGGTAAGTTTGCAAACCGGCCTTTCAAAACTTAAGGGCTCCTGTCTAATAGCTAGTTCTCCATATATGCTCCTATTTAATATTACATTCATGCTGCACATTTTTTTCACACTAGCTTGGGTATTTTTTGCATCACGCAGCTGGATACAAGAAGTTAGCATTCAGCCCAGCTGCAGAATGACATGTGAGAAATATTTTCCAACACATTGAGTAAATGATTGATACTGGCAGGTGTCCAAGACTCCATGCAGAAGTTGTATCAAATTAGAATTATGATTAGTATTCTGATTGAGATTTATTACCTTTATTCTACTTTATTAATTATTGTTTTTAATTAATTTCCTTCAGGACATAATAATTAGCATATGTTCACAGAGGCACTTAAAAGTAACCAAAGGAAATAGTATAAAAATCAGTTGATGGCTCGGTTCATTTCAGAGGTACTTAACAACCCATGAATAGTGCTGCAAAACATCTGGTGAAGATGCCATACAGCTCAGTTGGCTCAGTATTAATTAGCACCATTAGAAGGGAGCTTTCTCACAGGTACCCACTCACCTCTTCACAGTATTTCAGGTCAACAGATTTGCCATCACTGCGAACACAATCGAGCATCCGCGTTTTGATACCACTGCCACAGACAGCTTTCTCGCTGAGCTGACAAGTGCTCCAGTCTGCAAAGGAGGAATTCATTAGCATTGCAGACTTTCAGATAGAATTCGTAATGATCCAGTCTCCCACCTAATTCTGATGGCCTAAAATAACCCTCACAAGCAACTTTTGCACATGAAAAGGCTCACAGAGCCCAGCTGTTACATATTTTTGGAAACAGCGACCTTCACTGCAAATAGTCAATGTCACAGCACCTTCATGAAAAGTTCATATTTGGTTTTGTCCATATGGATTTTGAGTAAATCACAAAATTATATGACAAATACTTTTCCTGGAGTTACAGCATGCACATTTCACATGCAAATTCTCAATTTAATATTTTATCTGAATCAAACAGCCTGAATCGGTTTTCAGCACAAGTTCCACAGCTGCCTCTGGGTAAGAACAGAGCGCAGAAAAATTCATCCTGTAAGGTGAATGGAGATGAGCTGTAAGATGTGGTCCCAGGCCGTCACTAGAGCACAAATACCTGTCACATTGTAGTCATAGTGGTAGCAGTTCTTGTTCAAAGTGCAGGCTTCTGCCTCGGTGGCAGCAGGACAAGGCTTTCCATCATCTGGTTGTCTTAGGCATTCAGCCGACCTTTCACGGACACTACTTCCATTGCATGGCTTGAAAGTAAGATTGGAAACAGCTTAATTTTGGCACCCTGATACCTCTTTATGCAGCATTGCAATAATCTTTTAAATAATCCCATCCCAAAACACAAATGTAAAATAATAGGCTCGTGCTAACGCATAAGAGAAAGGCTTTTCTTTTTCCTTTAACCTGGCAACACCACTCTATTTTCCTAACTAGTGCATATTTCAGTATCAGTCCTTTGAAACTATTTCACTCATAAAGAGGATTTGAGATGCACACTTTCCAAATGCTATAATATAGTGCACCAAAGCCTCTCAGAAGTTCCTGAAACACTTTTGGGTTTTTTGGGGGTTTTTTTTGACATTTCTTTTTGAAATTGCTCTCAGGAAGGAAAGGGAGAAGATAAACAAAATTACTTTTCTATGCTGCGTCTTGATCTGCAGACTTTGTCACTCGTACCAGGATAGTGACAGTTTTAGTTCAGTGACTATGCCACTATGCAGAGGCTCAAAGACAGACTCACAAGCCACTGCCAAAGCTATTCCACCATACAGAAGGCACCCCACGCTGGGAAGAGTGATCATCAGGCACATTTCAGTTTGTGTTTTGGAGGAATTTAGCTTGATGGAAAGTACTGTCACACTTTATTTGCAGACAACAAAAAAAAACAACCCTGAAGATGACACTTTCTATAGATACTTACAGGTGTAATTAGTTCAGCATCTTTGCAAAACACATCATACATACACTTTTAAAGTATCCCCCCAAAACTATAAAAGTGACCCTTCAGCATACTTCTTACCAATGAACACTGAGACCACGATCCCCATTCAGACATAACACAGTCCTCAGGACATGGCAATGTGCACTTTCTGGCACCAAGTGGCATCTCTTCAGGATCACATAGATAGTCTTCTACTGTGTCAGAAGGACCATCCACAGTATTTAGCATGCACCTGGAACAAAGAACTGCACATAAACTTCATTTGCCATGGATTTCATGTGGTATGTGTTCTACAGCATTCTGAGACATTTTGATATTTTGCCAGCACATAAATGAAATAAATATCGATCTATGAATATGCAAGAAAAGCTGAAGAGGCAAATACAATCCTTGTTTTCACAGATGACAGCAACATAAAGGCATGTACATAATTTAGACAGTCCCTATCAGTGATTTGCTGAGAGCCCCTGGGCAGGTGATTTGCTTGACATTAGTTTACTGCTAAACCAGAATAATGCAAATCATCTATGGTTTAGATATATTTTGTGCATACTTCAGCTGATAACGTTAAATAGAGACTTATTAAAACTTCAAAAATTTTATATTCTTAGTATTCATCCTTAATTTACACAGATGCCTTTTAATTACCAATAGATTAAATTAGGAATCAAATCCTATATCCATAACAAATAGACAGAGTCTATTGCACTCTCGGAATCTATTCTGATTTATATTAGCTAGGGTCCAGGTCTGGACTTAATACTAGGCATTACACAGAATCACATCAAATTAAATGCAGCCAAAACTGAAAGTGAAAATTCTTTACAGTGAAGGAGGAACAATATTGTTTTACCTGACTTTCCTTGTTTGAACTCCTTCTCCACAATTCTCTTTTAAGTCCACATTGGTCACCTTGCAGACACTCCAGGGTTCAGTAACCCATATGTACTGGCTGCAGTCACTGTGGCAGGGGACTACCTCATACACCTGGAATCCACATTCAGTGTCAGTTTTGGTGCACACAAATAAGATAAGCATGCAAAAGTGATCATGCAGAAAAAACATTAATGCTCTCTTTTTGGGAAGAATAAAAATATGAACTTGGTAACTTAGACATTATAGTAATTATGCAGATTAAATACTTGCTAGGAAACTACTGAAATAACAAAACCACAGAAGCTATTGAATGATGGATTCTCTAGTTTTCTCTGTCACTAAGCCCATGCTGTGCCATTTCCTTCAAAAGTATCAACACAACTAACATAAAGTCTGTAACTAGGCTAGCTCATGAGTACAACTTCTTAAAAAATGCCGTTAAAACTCGGCTAGCACCTTAGTTCTATCCTTCACATATTTTCTCCATGATTCTATCCCACTATTACTATATTATTATCCCAGTTATTAGCTATGGGATTTTTGTATTACTAAGGGGATGTGACCTCAAGAGAAATGATGCCAATATATATTGATTCACTTTATTTATCCATTGCATGCTTAAAATCACTCTAATATATTTGTATACCAGCATTAGTATTATGTTTAGATTTAAATACAAATTTTTAAATGGCATGTCATATAGCAATTTCTACTGTGTTCCATGTACTGACTCAAACATACATTAAAATAAAAGAGACAGACAGCACACGCTGAGCAAGAAGCACATGTTAAGCTTAAATCTCTGTTTTATAGACACTTACCTGTGCCTGAAGAAAGTATTTTCATGAACCCAAAATAAAAAAAGAAGCAAAGAGAAAAAGTTAGAATTATTAGAGTGAAACATAGGTATTTAAATGGCATCAATTTAGCTTTTATTATAGATAATATTGAGTTCCTTCTGCAAAGCAAAAGGTATTAACTTTTTTCTCATGGATCTCCTTTCCTCTCATCAGATAGTTTGCAAAAAGTTTGCCCTTGGAAGAAAATAAATTTTAAAAATCACAACTGGTAGGAAGAAGCTGTGAATTACCTAGCCTCTTGGTTAGACAGTTGAACTGTTTTCCGTTTTTGCCTATAATGAGTACCAAACTTTTACACAGTGGGGAATCCAGTCTCTCTTAGATAACAGATAATCCATGGTGTATTCTTCTGAAAGCATTAAGTGCAATGGATTCAAATAAGTAAATGGAACTGTCAATTCTCATCCTTCCAAAGTTCATAAGTTCTTCATAGAATATCTTAATTATGCATAAATTAATTAAAGCCCATTGCCTTGAAATATACCAGCTAATTTGACATATCATTCTAGGTATCAAGTCAGCACAACTAAAACTGCTGGATAATCTAAGACTTAAACAAGTCTTAAACAAGTTCTTGATTTCTTTTCAGTAACTCTCTCTGTGTGGAAAAAGAGGGTTGATGGTTTGATAGCTAACCTGCAACAAAATACCACAGAAAATAAAATGCCTTGACCACTAAATGTGTAGAGTCTGATATCACCATACAGCTGATCAGCCCATACACAAGACCACCAGTACAGTCAGCATACTTGGGCCTTCTCTGAACTACCTAAACAATAAAAGGTATAAAAGTATGTGGTGAAAATACATCTTAAGGAAGGTACTGGACTCTGTTGAAAATTTGTTCTCCAGAATTTCCAAAATGTGAATAGGAAAGTCTTAATTCAGGGAAATGTCTATATGTCTGACCCACGTTAGCATGAGAAGAAATATACGATCCCCACACACTCAACAGCTTTTGCAGTAACATAAAATTTGGATATCTTGACAGAAAGACAGAGAAGGACTTTATATGGCATTGCACATGAGTGGTGCTCTCCTGACCTTACTGGCAATGTAGCTGTGACTGCAGGCCACAGTAGAGGGGTGGTATAAGAATTGCATACTCATCCTGCTCCTGATAAGGGGAAAATAATGCCTCTATCAATGAAAAGATGGATGTCCTTAACTTCTCAGTCTCAGATTAGTCCTTTCATTTGAAATCATCTGATGGTCATTGACATGATTTTATATCAAACCTGACTCTATTATTACTGTAATTATGACGTCTTTTAGCCTATTGAAGTGGGTACTGAGAAAGGTTTATTCAGTTGGAATGTGGTTTGGGAGCCACCCTGGCATGCACGGCCCAGGAGGAAAGACATGGAGTGACACATCCAGCTTTCACTGTGCTCAGTCCTTCCTCAAATCACAGGGACATGTCAGCCCTGAGAGACACTGAACAACTTCTTAACAAGGTCTTAAGCATTTTATTTCAGTGTTTCTCCAGCCTTACTGTTAGAAAGTTTTCCCAAGGCTTAACCCAAATCTGCTTGCAGCAGTGTAAGCCCACTGCTTTTTATCCTATCCATGATGGCCATGGAAAATGGATTATTTCCTCCTTCTTTGCAGCAGCCCTTTACGTATGGAACAGACTGCCAGCATTCTCCCTCCCATCTCCTGTTCCCTGGGCTAAACAACATGCTGTAGTCCTTCCCCAGGTTCATAATTCCTAGATGGCAACTTACAGCATAGTTCTGTAAATCATAGCACACACACCTAGGGGACCAAAGATCCAATCTTTCCACTGTGGGTCATATGTATGCAAATAAGCATGTTATATATGTAAGTAATAAAAATGTAACTAAAACACATTATATTGAATGATTATTGAATGATGACTCTGAAAAGTCAGTTCTTTTCTAGCTGAATGGTGGATCATATTTAGTTTAAATAGCTAATTCAAAATTGGATTATCTGTGTATTTCTTTGCATGTTTCTGGATTGAAAGGGAATGTATTTAAAAATGAAAAATCCAGTTTCTATATTCTTCAATATCCTTGTATTATCTGTGGATCTTCCTTCTCATGAAAGTACTATATTTCAATTTTATTTTTACAATAATTATACTTTGAATCAACTATTATTATTTGTCAAATACCATGCAGCCACAACTCAAATGAGTCAAAGTACCAGCAGAGGGCAATAGTGCTGCACAAAAGTGGCTAACAGACCTCCAGCAAAATCACCTTTGATGCAGAAAAATACACGCCTATTATGTACTACATGAATATTAAAGAAGGAAAAGTACTTTTGTATAGACTATAATTTGCTCCTATTGAAACATGTTCCTCCTAATTTAAAGCATATTTACATGCTGACCCAAATCCAACAACCCTCATTCTAGTTCATATTTTGTTAAAGTAGATCACAAACTTAGCTTATTAGCTGCGGTTTAACACTTATGATTTTTAAATTAGAACTAATTACATCCCCTAAAGTAGAAAATTAGATCAACAAGGCATTTCATTTTGTTCTAGCAAAATGTCAATAGGATAATATTAAGTACAAGCATTTTTATTCAAATGTAAATTAGGAGCACATTTTTAAAAAATCTTTGAATATTTACAGAAAAGACCACGTGGTTGTTTAATATGCCTCTCCAGACTAAATTAAATCCAACAGTAATATGAATATAAATCAACTTTGAAGAACAGAAGTTAATTGACAAGGAATGTTTTTCCTTTCTAAAACTCTCAAAGGAAAGAAACTTCAGGGGTTTAACTTGGGCTAGTGCTAAACTTGGTCCTAAAGATTAAATGTTTATTAGTGGTCCAAGCATCCCAGCACTTCCAGGGTGTTCTTGGATCACATTTTATGGTTTAGTTTCACTTGAAGAGGATCCAGACTGTATGGTCAGGCTGCTCCACACTTCAGTATCAAGTGCAGTTTGTGGGACAACTGGAAGACTGACTTCAGAAGTTAATTTGTGACTAGAAGAGCTTTTTTGACTGGAAAAGCTTTTGTGCCTGGAAGCACTTTTGCACTGCCAGGGCAAGTTACCCAAGAAGGTCAAGCTCCAGCTTGAGGAGAACCCACTAAGGGACACTGGGATGATACTGTGTGACTGAGAGTTTTCTTTTCTGATCTAAGATGGTCAGGGAGTAACAATAAAAACCTTGCCAGTTTGAGCAACTGTAATGAGACATTTTGCCCCCTGTCACAGATTAGAAAATTAGAAGGGACATTAATGATCATCTAATTCCAAGCCCCTACCATGGGCAGGGACCTTCCAGTGAACCAGTGTGCTCAGAGCCCCATACAACCAGGCCTAGAACATTTCCAGGGATGAGGCATGCACAACTTCTCTGCATAATGCATCCCAGTGCCTCACCACCCTCTGAGTGAAGAATTTCTTCCTAATATATAATATAAATATACTCTCAGTTTGGAGCCATTCCCCTTTGTCCTGTCACTACATGGATCTGTACAAATTTTCTCTCCATCTTTCTTGGAGAATCCAATCAGGTAAGAGATATTTGGAAACACAGTCTTCAAAATCTGCAGGTAAGCATGTTTTATTGTCTGCAATCTGCAGTTCACAAAATATGCAAAATTTGTGCAGATGAGAAAGATCCTTTACTGCCTGAGGAACTCTAAACAACACATACTCCTATCTGCTCCTTATGCTACACTGTTTTCTACAACAAAAAATACAAATAAAAGGGTTATCTGCGGCATGGAAGAAGCTATATCAATAATGCAAATATGAATCAAATTACCTGATTGACGTGATCTAGCTTTGGACAGGGTCTTCCACCATTGTAGGGTTTTTCACGAAGCCATTTAGACCGAACCTTGACCCCACTCCCACAGGATTTACTACAGCGAGACCAGTTGGACCACTCACTGAGCTTGCAGTCTGAGGGACATGGAATAATACAGGCTTCCTCAATATACCCTGTATGAATGGAAAAGAAAGTGAAATCTCTTCAGCATGTCAGTTTGTGACTTCTCCCTGAAGCCCTCGTCTGCTTCATTTAGATTCTCCAAAGTTTGACTTGACAGTACTGTGCGAATAGAGAGATTTCTTCATCATTAGGGATAAATTAAATTCTGCAGAAAATTGACACATATAGCTGGAGACTGTGTGAGAGTAGCAGCTGATCATTCTCACTGCTCATCATCCCATCTGATTAGGATTCACACTCTCCAGATTTCAGCATTCAAACTTTCTGACAGCTACAGTGCAATTGACACTAACCATTTATTGGTGGCATCATTCTTACTCTGTATAAATGATACGTAATTTTTTAAGGAGAAAAAGGTTTACTTAAAGGATACTCCATAACTGTATCAAGTAATTCAATTGCAGTTATACATCAAAAATCCAACTGAGAAGAAATGCATCTTGCCAGCCTGGAGCAAGGGAACTTAACACCTTGTGACCTTTCTAAGGCTAGAAGGAGAGAGTAGTCTGCCACATTAATGATCTGCCGATTAACAACCATCTGCCCCCAGTAGCACACTGAATAATTGCACTGAATGGAAAAGCAGATGTTTGTTTTGGATAAGTCATTGGTCCAGAGAGGTTGGAAGGGGGTATGACATGGTCTGCAGGGAGCAACATGAGGCCTCAATTCACTGAATAAGTGAAAATGTCTTTCTTTCAAAAGCAACATATGCCATTGCTCTACAATATGTGCAATTTACTCCAATATTTAAGGGAGAAGCTAAAATATATTGAATGAAAAGCTGGCCCTTACTGCATGTTTACTACAACTCTACCCTGAACTCTCTTCTCCCCTTTCCTGTGCCAGATCTGCAAAGTATTTACCATTACCATTTACAGATTAAAAACCCTGGTGAATTTAAAATGGTATTAAAATATTTTATTAAAACAGTTTATTAAAATATTTAATGAAAACATTAGCAAAATTGGCACATACTCGGCTAAGTTCATCCTCAAAAGATTTTCATGGTTTCCTAGGCTTCAAATGTTTCCATTGTTTGTCAGATAGATAGAATTTTTTAAATTTGAAAGGGATCAGTCTTTTCATCAGATGCCAGTTATTTTTAACCTATGGTTCCAAGTAAAGTTGTTCTGTCTCTTCTAAAAGCAACCAGTAACAACCAGTCTCAAGGTTTGTAAAGAATCAAAACACTTAGATTTCAATTCTATATACCTATTTCTAGTTAATTTTTTGTTTCAGATATAGTTAATTTTTTTTAGATATAAAGAGAATAAGGTTTCGTTTTATGGGGTTTTTTTTGTTTTTTTGTTTTGTTTTTTTTTAAATTAGCATTTAGAGTATTTTGTGGTCAAATTCAGGTAATTTTTTTATTCTGTATGGTTTGACTTTGTTTAGAAGTGTTAAATATTTAAATAAATATGTAGAACATGTCCTGGACTTGAGGACTGTGAAACTAATGCTCACCAAACGTATCTTCCTTAAAATGACTAGCATATTATTACTGTGAATTTTTATTAAATATCTATTGCTATTTGAGTGACCAGTTCAGTGAAAGTATGTGAAAACGACACTGTGTTAGACAAAATACATTTTTGAGGATCACATCCCTGCATATCAGAGGTGCTGACATAGATTGCCCTGCAGTAATAGATGCAAAATAGATTACACTTAACCTTACCTGACATCTCTGAGTCCTAGATATGTGATTTTCCCTATCTCACAGCTCCATCCTACACTGAAGTTTGATTGTATACATCCCAAAGTTTGTACCTGCACCAGAAATGAGCTTTCAACAAGTCCTTTCAGGTGCTATACAAAACCATGTACTCACAGAATCAGGAAGTTATCGAATTAAAATAGAAAAAGCCCAAAGCAAGTTAAAAGAAACAGTTCCTTCCAAACAATAAATGTTTAGTGAAATTTATTGTCTGATAGAACTAAGTGAAGATTTCATTGCTCTATGAAATTTCTTGTGATTCTGAAATGCTGCTTTTTTAAATTTCAACATAACTTCTAAATGCCGTTTTTTCTGGAGAAACCTTCCTACTATAACACAGTTATGCCATTTACCATTTGTTAAATTTCTGTATCTGGTAATTAAGGTCTGAAAAACCCAAATTCAAGTGTTTTTATATACATTGCATATCCTTAAGTAGGTAACTTAAATGAATACAGGTTGCTTCAGGAAGACTTTATTTTAATGACTTCCATAGTCCTCTGAGCTTGTCTTAGCAACCCTCAAAGGGATCTTCCCAGTCTTTGCTAAGATCTTCTCTGGGATACCATGGTATTTCAGGATTTTGGTAACACTTCATAGCCCACCAAAAGGAGACTCTGTGGAACATACTAAAATAAAACAATTGACAAATTAGAAATTATTTTGTTTCATTTCCCTTCAATTCATCCAAACAAGGACAAAAAGCTTAACAACATATTCAGAATCTTGCAGACAGAAGTTGTACCAAATACATGATACTATATGCAATTTCCAGGTAACATTTTAATTACCCTGAGCTATATTCCAAATGATTCCATAAATTATCAAATGAAATATCACTAGAGCAACCTTTATACTATCCCTGAAATGTCTACATTGAAGTCAGCCACTAGAACTGGTTTTCCATAGAATGCAAAAAAGGCAAAACAGCATCCTATTACAGATCCAGAGTCTTAGTAAGAGTTATAGCATGGAAAACTGCAACCTGTTAATATGTCAATGCATTTTGTAAAAGATGCAGTGGTCCAGATGACATTACCCACACACTCTATAATGAAAAAATACTGAACTGTAATCTTATACTGTGCCCTTAATCCTGCACGTTCCATGGAATAGCTTCCTTTCACCATACAGCTCTTTCCTTCATGATATCGGGCCTATGATGCTCCTCTCTCCCTCTTTCCTATTTTCTCAAAAAAGCATCAAGACCTAAACTCCACGTATGAAAGTTAAACAGTTGAACAAGAAGAATGGGAAAGACATGTCAAGAAGAGAACAAGAATGGAGTCTATCAATGAAAGCACCTAAAATGAGCTCTAACAACATAGTATGGCTCGGAGATTCTGTAAGTAGGGAGCATTTTTGGAGAACAGAGAGAAGAATACTTATTCTTTTGTAAGATTCAAGGCAAGCATTAGAACACTCCTATCCACTGGTATACTAAGAACACTGTTAAGAGGTCCACAAAGGAATTTCATGGCTTCTCCAAACAGAAGGAAAGAAAATAAATAAGTGAAGAATACAAAGATTAGATTATATATTAGAAAAATGTTCTTCACCGAGAGGGTGGTTGGGGACTGGATCAAGCTCCCCAGGGAAGTGGTCACAGCAAAAAGTTTGAAAGAGTTCAAGAAGTGTTTGGATCATGCTCTCAGGTACATGGTGTGACTCTTGGGGTGTCCTGTGCAGGGCCAGGAGTTGGACTCTGTGATCCTTGTGGGTCCCTTCCAACTCAGGATATTCTATAATTCTATGAAGTTCCATTTATGGCAAAGAGTCAGAATTCAATTCAACATTGGAAATGCAAAACAAAAGAGGGACTATGGAGGAAGAGAGGAAAGGGTAAGAAAAGATAGTGAGAGGGAAGAGGAAATAAATGGCTCAGAACATAAAGTCAAGAGAATTGTAAGGAGACACTGCAGGGGAATAGAAAACAAAGAAAGAGGAGAAAAGAAATAAACATCCTGCCAAAAGTAATATCTTGGTGAAGCACAAAAAGAACAAAATGCTCTCAAGAGTTCACGCTGGTATCCTCTGGCCAGAGAGTGAAATGTAACGAGGAATGTTCTCACAAATCAAAATAGAGGACAAAGGGAAGAAATACAAATACTGGGCTCTCTGATTTGCATTCCATATGTAATTAGTATGCAGAATGAAAATGACCTTGTTATATCTGACATCAAAAAAATTTTGGCATATTCATCCCTTGGCATATATTTCCTCTCAGGAGCCTCAATATTTTGCTCAACAGACTATTTAACATTTAGCTATGCTACTGGACTACCTTAGAACTGAGGCAGAAGCACACTTCAAATTTCTTACAGACAGGAATAAGAGAAAATAAAAAAAATAAATTCCTTGTTGCAAATTACTTGTTCCACTCCACTTACTATCTATCAAATTGTACTTTTCAGTAAAAGCTTCTTTGGACTCGCCATCACCTCAGATGCCTTTCTTTGTGTATGAAGTCAGCTATCTTTTAGGGTGATTAAGGATAATCTCCATAAATTCATAGCAATCCTCCCTCAAATCCAAGAAAGCAGAGGTTCAGGAACTTTGAAAAGTTTACACTTGGTTGGTGTTGTTGTTTTTGTTAAATTTCAGATGTTCGTTCACACAGCAAAAACGTTAGCAAGAAGACAGAATGTTGTTATGTAGAAAAATATTGAAATGCAGAAACCAGAAATACTACATGTAAATGACACTGGTGTTGCAGATACATAGTTTCTGACATGAAAAGGATGTGAAGGAGCTATTTTTAAATTTTCAGTATTGTTTTCAGCTTGATCAAATCACCCTTGAAAAGGTGCCAGTTGTGTTAGACAAACCTTGTGTGTGTGTTAATATAGAACCCTATTACAGAAACAAGCCTCTAGTGTGTGGGTAAGGGTTTCTATGGTGGAATATCACCCAATGGTACCACACAGACTGGTTGAATAACATAAATACACTAAATTGCACTACCACGGCTTTGAGGTTCAAAGAACAATGAAGAAATTACCAAGCTAAAATACCTAAAATACAAGAGATGCAGAGAGAAGGAAAGGAGGAGAGCAGTGAAATGTCTGTGAAGAAGAGCTGAGAAGGCGAGGGAGGGACAGTGAAATAGAAAACCAACACTGTAAGGCTGAAGATATGTTCTCTGGACATCAGCAGTTCACTTTTTGCCTGTTGTTTCTCATCCTGACTGAAGTGTTTCACCACACGCTTCCTGCATTGCTTCCTTCTCCTCACAGCATCTGAGGGATGCTGGAGAGTGAGACTGGTGTACTGTGGTACAGGGCCCTGCATGGTCCAGAGAGGTGTATCTGAGGGCCTGTGTCTGTTCCCAGTAGTTTCTCAAATATTTCAGCTCCTATAAGGCTGTGAAATGGGCAGTTGTTACGAGTGAGAACATGGATATTCTATCGTTAAAGATTACTGGACCACAATTTAACAAATTGCTTTGAACCGCTAGGAGTGAGAACCAAACTCATTAGTAGAAGGGAAAAGTTTACTGTCCCATTGCTAATTGGCTATAAAATCTGGACTGCTAGAGCAAAGTAATTAACAGATGTGATGGATAATTTATAAGGGAGGACTTTAATGGACTTCACACTTTCTCTAATGACAAAGCATGATAAGTACGAGGATATAAGACTTTTCCCCACAAACTGCATGTGCAATGTGTAGGAACAGACTGACTACTCCAGTTGAAGGGTGCAAACATAAACATCTCACAAAAGGTTTACATGAACTTTTTTGTCCCTAGGACTGACAGAATTATGTCCCTACTTTCATGACTAAATGTCATGCTGCATTTCAAAGAAAAAAACCTGCAATATCAAAGTGACTTATGCAGTACCCATAGATTTTTATTTTTTTTTTCCAGGAAATATAAAGTTCATGGATCTAATCTTCCAGGATGAATAAATATACAACTATTTGCAATTCATTTGTATCAGAAGATACATATTTCTAGAGACTATTCGTATTTCTGTTGAGCCATGGAAAGACAGATCAACCACCATAAGACTTTTTTATTTTCTTTTTCAGAATTACCCTTCAAAGCCTCAAAATCTGAGAGCAATTGTTCATGCTTAACTATCTCCTGCACCAGTAATTCTTCCTCTGGTGAACTAACTACAGCACTTTCGATTGACAGATGACTGCTTTAAGACTGATGTCCTGTTGACAAGGCAGATGTAGAGGCACCAGAATTCAGAGGCCTAAGGTAGGACTTTTGGTGCAGGGCAATATGTAACATATTGCTAGAGAACACATGACATACATCTAAACAGATTTTTAAAAATATGAGAAAATATATAGACTATGAAACAGTAAAGAGTCTTAATAACAATTTGAGAACCTACGCTTACGACCATACTAGATTAGAATTTCCTATGGGAAATATATTTACTTTTGAATAAACATTCAATGGAAAGTCTCAATTAAATTTTAACACTGATTTTTTTTTCTGGATAAATTTGCATTGCTTCAGGTTAGACTATTGAGAGTAAAAAAACACATATACAGATCCTAATAAAAGTGGATAAAGCAAGCTGTGACAGACACCTTGGACTATATAGACTCTGTTATATCATACAATATTTTATTTTATTGCACATATAAGAAATTAAATAAAAAATTTCTCCATTCACATTGATACTCCTAGCAGCTGTTGCAGAAGTATTCACTGATACGCAGATATTCCTCTCTAATCCTCCACATAAGCCTTGTAGTCACAGAGGGCTTTGTAGAGTCAGCACAAATCAATGCATCTCATTTAATTAATGCTGAAGGGGGAAATAATCTCACACTAATAAGGCAGCAGACAAACTATCCTGACTGCTTGACTGTGCCTAAGGTCTTAACAGTAAACGGACATGAATTAAGAAGAGTAATACGACCTATATAAAAATGCTGCATCTGTCTGCCATGCTACACTGTTTGCCTTCAGTAGGAGCACACAAACACAAACACTGCTCAGCTTATGTGGGTCATGATTCATAATTGATACTTGGTGGAGGAAAACTAAATACTGAAGAGCAAATAGTCTAGTTCATAAACATGGCAGTCGCTTGCTTTTGATTTTTTGTCATGAAAATTCCAAGGTACAATTTAAAGGAACAATGAAGGGAATCTCTCTCAATTTTTTTCACAAATTCACAGAGACAGATTGTTAGCAGATATGTGTCATTATCCACAGAGCTCTAGTACACTACTCATGGCAGGGATAAAGCTATGAAAAACAACTGTGGCTTTTCTAATAGAATAAAAGCCCCTCTCACACTAGTTAGACAAGTATATGTTTTTATATTTCTCCAACAAAATTATTTATGCAGTATTGAAAAGCAGGAAGCTGAGAAAGGGCAATTCATGTATCTAGGTAAACAACACCTCAGTTACCACTTTTAGCTGATGTTACCACGTCTGCTGACACCTGGAAGCTATTAGCCCCTCCCCACATTGTGCAGAACTGGAATGGATGAAAAATAACAGTGGTAGAATGTTTCAAATGGCCACTGAATAGTGTAAACTTTTTTTACCAATAAATTTAACTCAAATGTGAAACAAAATATTTTGAAAATGAAAGTCGAAATATTTGGCATATATAATACAGATAAAAAAAGAAAGTAAGGAAAAAACAAATGACCTTGTGAACTTAGGTCTACTTTCAGCTGCTTGTTTGGGATTTTTTTGAAGCTCCTGTTAAGCTACAGAAAGCTAAGGACCCTCTGCAGAAGGACTTCTACCCTCTTCCTCCCAGAATCCTGCCGCCTTCTTACCTAGCAGTAACAATAGAGTTATTTAACTATATTTTGCCTTTTATTTTCTTTAAAGTCACTCCTATCTTTTTGAGAAATGTGTTTGCACTCGGGACTTCATAACTGCACACAAAATTTCAAAAATTATCAAAAGACTCCTTGGATGGGTATATTAATTTAGGGTGGTCCTTATGTCGCATCTGTCCTTTAGCTCCTCGGTGTCTGTGAAACAGTCGGGTAGTTAACTCTTCCTAAGTCTTTTGAACATGAGATGTGTCAAGCAGGAAAAGGAGCCCTGAAGTATTTATTCTTCTGCTTCTATTTCCCTTTTATTTTCTGAATAAAGCAACTAAATTGTGATGATAACCAAGCAACATTTTTGCAAAATAACAGCATATAATTTTTTGGCACAGCAGAGCAGGTCTGTCTTCTCATTCCTTCCACTCAAAACATGACTTGCAACACTGGCCTGTTCATGGCCTTGTAAATTTACATGGCAATCTTTACATAAAACTTTTGAAAGTCTCACAATTTGAATTTCTTGTGTCATTTGAATATATCACGAAACATATCTCATGATGTATTAATAACATCAGTATGGGTGCACTTTGTCCCTTTTGTCAGATTTAGAGGTTGTTGTCACAGCTGAAGAAGTTCAGTTATCTCCATTTCCCATTTCAGGATTTCAAAGTTCAAGTTGGATACCAGACAGGAAATATCTTCCCTTAAATGTTGGTCTTGTTGTCTCTCCTATTCTGAGTTAATTCACCAAATCATATCCTATAAAAACTGCTTGGAAATAATAATATAGTGCTTGGAAAAGAAATGAGAGACCCACAGGAACTAAGTGTAAAAAAAAGAACATAGCAGAAAAAACTGATGACTCTTTGGATCAGTAATAAAATTAGGGAAAAATCCAGTGAAAATCAGTTATGAAATTAGTGAAAAATCATTGCTGCAGGGAAATAACCACCTCAGTTAAAATTTAAAAGTAACCCAAGCAGACTTGAATTATATGTCCTGTCAAGTTCTGCTTGAAAAGCCAAATGCAGATTGATGGGAAGCCACAAGGCACTTTTATTTTCTAGCAGGTGTGGTACTATTGTGATAATACAGAAGTCCCTTGTTGATTTGTCATAATATAGCTTTTATGTTTGTTCTTAAACAAAACAAAACAAAACAAAATTCCAAACAACAACAAGAACAACAACAAAAGAAACCAAACCGAAACAATGAGCACACTGAAACCTAGAGAAGATGCTAAACTGAAGCACTGTCACACAACATGGGTATGAGAAAAACAAAAAGCATCATAAATAAATACTGGGAAGATATAAAATAAGATTTAACTGGCAAAGCAGTAGTTTGTACACGTTGAGAAAAATAAAACAAATCATCAGAATGTAACACATGAATACAAAATAGTTATTCAGAACAGGCAGTAAACATATACTGAAATTAGATTGAAAAATCTATATAATTTGCTCTAGTTCCCTTGTATTTGCAAAAGTATGCTAAACCTGGAAAAATGATGAAGGCAGACAATAAATTAGGTAAGCTTTATGCATGTACAATACCTCTCAATAACAAAGGATCTACTGGAAAGGAAACCATAAATTTAGTGGCATATTCATTAGCATCAGTTTAAACCTCTATCATCAAAATCATATGAGATACTTCATTTCCTGTTTACATGAGATTCCTGTCAAATAATTTTAGGAAAGTAGAAGGGATACTAGATTAGTTCAATAAAAATTCTAAGCTTAATCTGCTCACATATTATACCATGGACCAAGTTAACTTGCACTCTCCCTGTCAGACGGAACTGAAGAGAAAACACAGACAGGAGGGGTGTGAGGTGGGGGGTGGTGTACTGCAATAACAAGGAACCAGACACCTGAGTGAACTGATCTCGAAAGAAAGAATTCAAAAGAAAACAACACCTAAAAACAAAGGGTTCAGGCTTCCCAACCTACAATAAATACAGTAATGGCAAGAAAACACTTCCATGTTACAAAGTTAAAAGAGGCTTCAAGCCTCCCATGAGAAAAAAAGGAGATGCACCTTGAGAAAGAAGGAGCACAAAAAAGCAATCTTATATTGTGTTTTTGGAAGGATGCCTGTAAATGCTAATGGCATGTAAACAGTAGCCTTGGTTATAGCAGGAATAACAGCAATACATTGTTAGCAGATTTTCCACTGGATTATTATTATTCATTGTGATCAGTGTGACTGTAGGCCACATTCACTGATAAAATCTGGACCAGAAATTGCTATCATGAAAAGAGAGTTATGCCAGGGTAAACTATGAACGTTTAGAATATACTTTTTTAATACTTTTAAAATTCATCTTCCAGTTCTTTGATTCTTGCAGTGGAATTGCACCTCAAAATGCACTGCCAGGGCTTGAAAGCAGTTATGTTCATACTTTTTCTACACAGAAAGTTGTTCCTAGCAGCAGCATGTTACCTACCACGTACCACATCAACAACACGCTCTGGGACAAACAGTTTCTTTCCTTTTTTTGACACAAAAGCTGGTAGTGCCCATTCTTTAAGTCATTGAAAACTGATTGGCAGTGAGCCATCGCTTCCCCTAGTTTCCTACACACAGAAGTGCTTTTATATTTTTCCACTTTTCAAAAGTTGCTCTGAACTTAATGCTGAAAAAACATGAATTTCTAACATAGTATATGCTAACACCTTTACTTGATAAATTGAATTTTAATTTATCACATCTCTAAACTGTAATTAATAGTGCAAATTAAAATTGCCTTATTTAATTAAATTATTTGATTAGCTATTTTAAATAGATACAAGCAAATAAATGGAATTTGCTATCTTAATTTAACATTAGAGTGCAACTCGTGTGAATTAAACTTAGACTGACCTTTTAATGGCACTAACATCCAGCTTTTCATACCAATTGCTCAGATACAAGTTTGCACTGCAAGCAGAAAAAAAATGTACACAAAAACTCCACTGAAGACAATTAGGCCATTTCTGGCTTGCTGAAAACCAGAAACTGCCAGTTTTGATCTGAATGCTACAGATGCATCCCCTTTAGGAAGGAGCACTGTTCATTCCTGAAGCAATAAAAATATAAAAAATATAAAGTCTTTTACCATCCTAGTTTTACACATGACAGATTTACATGGAGAAAAAAGTGCTGTGTGCTGTTGAACTCAGGTCAATGCATGCCTGTTAGTTAAGGTGCTGAAGAGCAATTGGTAGAGATAAGACTATTTAAGGAGTTTAAAGCTATCTAAAGAATCTGTGGAAATAATTTCAGCCTTTCCAAAATAGTCTTGTGTTTGTTTACTTTTTGTGAATTTGCCTCTTCTAAAGGGCTTTATTCTCAAATTTCTAGGTACAGTTATCAAGAAAAATAACAGATTTTAGTTTTTTCAATTAAAATACCTAGTTAGTACCTTACCATGATCTTACTTAATTTTACTATTTTACAAGTCAGCAAAAACAATCTGGGTTTGAAGGTATCTTGGGATAAAAGGCAGCCTAACCAATAAATATTAATCTGCTAATTCTACTTGTACACATACAACGTTAAATTTAGATAAAGCACATAAGTAAACAGATGAAAGACAATAGTTTGGCAAATACCATGACTGTTGCATCGTGATGTTTCCACGAGTCGGTTGTTTTGGTCATAGCATGCCATGGCCTGGTAGCGATAGCCTTGCCCACATTCCTTAACATCTCCTTGCACCTTCATTCCCAGCAGCACTTCCATCTTCCCCTCTGGTAAAATACAGTCTGACCAATTGCCCACAGGCTGAGCACTGTACTTGTCACATGGGCAAAACTGATTCTCAATCAGAGGATACAACTGAGAATTTCTACATTTGTCCTTTTTCTTACTTTTTCCTAGAAAGAAGAAAAAGTTATTAGCAAGTTTGTACTAAGTTATCTCCCAAAAATCTCATTTGGACAGTAACAAGTACTTGCAACTACGTACATACGCCTAAATACCTCTTACATTAATCTTTATTAAATTAGGTTATTGAATTGAATTTCTAAAGTAATAGATACCTACAATTTGCACAAAGGCAATTTCTTTTTAAAAAAGAAGATGTATTTTATATTTAATTTGGATAAAAATGTTTCAGGAGTAAAGTTTGAAAAAGTCAGAAATTAAACAAACACACTTTTTCTCCTATTTCATCAACAGTGTGCAGTTCAATAACAATATTTCCATCTGGAAGCTTTTTCCAGTTGAAAGAACAAGTCAAGAAGGAAGTAACATGCATCTTTGCTACATTAGTACCTTCTTTCAAAATGTCAAAATTCTTTAATCACCTGTTATTGTGCATTTGTTCATAACTACCATTTGTCCCCTCTAATAGAATTAGAATACTTCTCTGAATTTGTTTCTGTTAGGTTCTGTTCTTTATTTCTTTCCTGAACTTGAGCATAGCCATCCACTCAATTTCCCCTTTCCATTAAATATATTTAAATTTTCTCTTTGGTAAAGTTTGCTTAGTTTTCCTTTCCATACCAGACAGTTCATATAAATTAATGTAGTAATCTTTGCAAAAGTAGTGAGTGTAACTGAATAGTATCTGAGTAGCTGTTATATGGATATTGCTGTAAATTCATATTCTGTAGCATTTTCATTGCTATTCAAAACAAGGCACTGGATATAACTTTGCATCCTTAGTTCTTGTATTTGCTACAGCCTTAATTTAGAATAGCAAATTCTAAATGAGAAAAGTTTGTCATTCTTATGACAGTACAACTTCTTACTAAAAGTATACTTCTCCTTTGCAAATATTTACCAGGAATAGTTATAAATTTTTTCCAAGTCAAGGATTATGAATTAGTCTGGGTAACACATTGCTTCAGAGAATACACTATAGCACATATCACAGAGTTTGCAAGTTTGAAGGGGAAACTTAAATGAGGACAGGAAGTATCACAAAGTGTTAATAATGTGGTAGGAGAATATGCTCTTTCTTGCTTTGTTTTTAAAATAAGGAAAAATATTGTTAGTCAGTTTTGTTCATTTTTTCCCTTGTGGAAGCAAACCTGACATAAAGCTTACTGGAATTATTAGACAGTCACAGTGAGGCTTCTTGAAGATCATGAATTATTCATTGTCCACTGGTCTTGTGATTTACAGGGGGATGGAGATGGGGACAGGGTTTGGATCCTATCACATTCTTTCTGAGCCTGCTAATGGGCACCCCCCTTAGCTAACTTTCCTCCACCACAGACAATACAGACTAATTGGCAAAGACTGCTGTGACAGAGGCCAAGCCTCACTCTTGAGGTTTCAATTATAATTTAGAAGCAGGGTATGTTGTTTTTTTCATTTTATGCAGAAGAAAAATAACAAAAAAACTCAACAAACAACAGATAAAGAAGTTGAAGAAAAAAATGTTTCAAAGTGGAACAGTGTCCATTAGGTAGAACTAGGACAAGTCTGTGGCAAGGGTATCCCTGGCAAATCTTTTTATTCTGTGAAGTACGACCTAAAGAGGCTTCTTGGGACACAAAATAAGAGCATTAATACTTGTCTCAAGAAATAAGGCAAAAATATTAAGCAGCTCATTGCCTCATGGTCTGTGGTGCTGGATGTAGATAATGAAAAATGGAGAAAGAGAGAACTGGGAGAGCAAACAGAGAAAGCACTGGCTTAATGATAAATCTGACATTCAAGACTTCAGCTAAGTTCAAAAGAGGCAAGCCAAAGCTTAAGGCTGAAAATGGTGATCTATAGTAAAATGCTGAAAAATTCTCAGCTGCCATAGTAATTCTAAATGCACCAAAAACACCATGAGAAAGAAGTCTGCTTTAGTTGAGACCAGTGTGGGAAGAGCAAGGCAAGTGGGTTAACATCTGATCCTGCTAAGGTGAGATGATTGCCGACTTGTCTGTCAAAAAAAACCAACCAAAAAACCCCCAAAAAACCAAAAAACAACACAAGAAAACAAACAAACAAAAAACCCAACAGAACAAAAAAACCACCCTACTATGTGCACCATATTTAGAAAAAGAAAGGTATTCTTCTATGTTCTTCCATATTCTCACTTACCCATATCAAGAACCTGGCATATGGCGCAGTTTTTACTGCTGGGTATAGTTGCACCAGCAGTATATAGAGCATGACACTGGATCTGCTTTCTGGCGCTATGACAAACACTTGTCATAAGGGAACCTCTGAAGTCCTCAGGTTTTAAACAAAGTGTTATCAATAATTAATAAAAGAAGCATTATTTTCTTGTTATTCTTACCAACAAGAGTGCGTTTTCTTGTCCTGACTCCTCCACAGTCCCCATTACAGGGAGAAAATTTTGACCAGTTTGTGAACTGACAGTCATCTTGGCAGGGAATCTGGCACACCTGTGTTAAGGGTGGTAATGGGCCAGAGTATTTAAGGCACTCACTGATGTCAGCTTGTCCTCCATCTTGTCTGCGACAAGTAATTGCTGGAAGCAAAAAGAGATGGAGTCTAATTTACCATTTTTTTAATGAATGTCTGTATTCACGCACGTAAAGTCTACAATATTCTATCAGAAAATCACACTGTAAGCCCAGAATACCTATACAACAACTTGATATTTGCCACCAGTTTTACCTTGAATGAATACATTTTTCATTTTTCACTTAAGATTTTGTTTAAAATAATCAATCAGATTTACCAGGAAAAAGAAATTACAGACAACTGTAGATATTATAAAGGTTGCATCATGTTACCCACACCTGTTATACCACTTTACATATCATCATTTCTCCTGGTATCACTGACACAATCTACATCTCAGACATTAAAAAACTTGCAATATCATCTTAAGGAATTAATTGTATAAGTTACAAAGTTTTATCAGCAGACTGAATTTTAGAAATATGGATAGACTTAGTATTTAGAAGAATATTTGTGTTCTGGATACCACTTAACCCTTTACAACAATATTGCCACCTGATGTTCTTCAGTAATTTTTGGTCTTGAAAAAGATTTGAAGAATATATCATATTCCATAGGGAAAGATCATCAGCCAGTAGGGGTACAACTCTATAGAACAAGATAGCCATGTACTGAATAAAAGCCTCTTGCTTAAGAAGAAAAACATGTTGCTTAAGGAAACACCAGGTCACACAAAAGTAAGGAGTTAGAACATAAGGATTTACAAAGAATAGGGAGAGCACTTTCATTAGTATAGTCTTTAACAATCACAGAATGGTCAATGTTAAGGGACCACTGGAGGTCACTGCTCAAGCAGGGTCCCCTAGTGCACATGGCACAGAATTGTGCCCAGAAGGCTCTTGAATACCTCCAGGGAAGGAGGCTCCACAACTTCTCTGGGCAATCTGTTCCAGTGCTCAGCCATCCTCACAGAGTGAAAAAGCTCTTCCTCATGTTCAGGTGTAACTTTCCATGCTTCAGTTTCTGCCTGTTGCCTCTTGTCCTAAAACTTGGCACCACCAAGAAGAACCTGGCTCCATAATCTTGACATTCTCCCTTCAAATACTCATAGACATTGATACGATCCACACTCAGTCTTCTCAAGAGTGAACAGCTCTCTCAGCCTTTCCTCACAAGAGAGATGCTTCAGTCCCTTAATCATCATTATCACCCTCAGCTGGATCTGCTCCAGGAGTTCCATATCCCTCGTGTAATGAGGAGCCCAGAATGGGATGCCAGGAGTTGCATCACCAGGGCTGAGTAGAGGAGCAGGATTGTGTCCCTCAACCTGCCAGCAATGCTCTTCCTAATGCACCCCAGGACACCATTGATATTTTTGGCCACAAAGGGCATCACTGGCTCATGGACAGTTCATTGTCCACTAGGACCCCCAGGCCCTTCTCCACAGAGCTGCTCTCCAGGAGGTCAGCCCTGGTGCATGGGGTTATTCCTCCCCAAGTGCAGGACCCTGCACTTACCCTTGTTGAATATCAGATGGTTCTTCCCTTTCCTATCTGTCCGGATCCTTCTGAATGGCTACATGTCCCTCTGTGGTATCAACCACTCATCTCAGTTTTGTGTCACCAGCAAACTTGCTGAGGAGGCACTCTACCCCTTCATGAAAGTCAAGAGTGCTCTGTAATTGTTTCTCAAGTGCTTATTTTTAAGCATGGTTGTTTATCTATTCTAAGCTCAATAAACCTAACTTAAGCTCCTTCCCCAAAGCATCGTAAGACTTATTATACAGCAACAAGATAAGAAACTTTGCGTTGTTTGTTCACACAATAGAATTGCATTTATGCTTCTTGGCATCTGACAGCACACAGTAGATGTGGTAGCTCGACTGTAAAATAATTTGGGTCACCTATTGTTGCAGTAGCATTGCATCCAAATATTCTGTATTCATATGAAGAAGTATAGCTTTTTTATATTACACTCCATAGAGCATAGCTCTTCAATTGGGCTGACAAGAATTGCTTTATTAGCACAAATTGAAAAAAATCAAGTTCAACTGTTGGAGACAAGGTGAGTATGAATGCAACACTTCAAAATAAAAGAGAAAACTACCTATAAGTGGGCCAGAAAAGGGGCAGGTTCCTGTCTTTTCTCTCTGGTGACCACCGGAAGGATGTGAGGAAATGGTTTGAGGCTGTGTTAGGGGGCATTAGTCTAGACATGAAATTAGGAAAGGATACTTCACATATTTGGGAACTGGAACAGGCTTCCCAAGAAAGTGGTCATAGCACCAAGCCTGACAGAGTTCAAAAGGCATTGGGACAACACTCTCAGGCACGTGGAGTGACTCTTGGGAGTATCCTGTGCAGGGCCAGGTGCTGGACTTTGATGGTCCTTGCAGGTCCCTTCCACCTCAGGATATTCTATGATTCTATAACTATTTCTTCCTGGAGGTAAAAAGGAAGCATAATTAAGGAAACTTTTTTTTTTTTTTTTTTTTAAGATTACTTTAAGGTAATTGTAATGGTCTAGTGACCTGTGATTTCTTAAAAAAGATTTTTAGTCTGACAGTTCTAAACAAAATTTCTGCCTCATGATGACTTCGGAAGCTGAACTTGATGACCCATGTGTTCTGTTTCAAGTTTGTGCGCCTACTAAAACATATCCAAAGGTCCCAAGGGAATTGTTTTTGCCACACGTCTATCAGAAAACACTGAAAGGGAGAGGGGTGTGTTTTTCCTGAGATACTGAGCAAACAACTTCCCCTGATCCTTGACTGCCCTTTGGAGCAGGGCTGCCAGCACTGTTTGTAATAGGCTCAGTACTGCATTAGGTTGTGTTTATTGGGGGACTGACCAGCTGCACACTGTCTAATACAATTATTCTGTCAAATCCTATTACTATTGGTGCAGGTTACATGAGGAAACTTTTTTCAGATATAATTACAGTGATTCAGTGAGAAAAATCAAATATCTAAAATTGAAAATCCATACTATCAGATTTCTAAGATTACATAAATATTTTGGAAAAACACAAGTCAAACTGCTATCTTCCAATAGAAGCCTAGGCCATAGCTTATGATTTTGTAAGATGCTCTTCTCTGCTAATGGCACACATCAATATCCCTATGGTAAAAACATAGTTCAGACTTGTTTTACCATGTGGAAATTCAAAGAGGTCAAACCTAAATCCTCTGTCTGGAGTTTGGCCCTATATGTACACATCAGCAAAACTAACTGTATCATCATCATGGCATTCTCAGGGAGATAGAGGCCACCATTTTTAACAGTGAAAACTATACTTAGCCAAGGGCTAAAAGTCAACTAACTCATCAGTATTTTTAATAACTTTCTTCAAAAGTTTAGTACTCATTTTACATACTCCCTCTCCATCTAGACCTCAGATAGGAGAACAAAGGTTGTCCACCAAAGAACATTCTTTCTAGCTAAATTGACTTTTTCTAAAACAAATATTCATTCCCTCATCCTTCCTAGTTATAAAACATTACTCCATGAGCAGATATCCATTACATCATAAATTTTTCAGACATATATTAATGCATCTAATTTACATCAGGCAGACTCAGGTGAAAAGCTCCCCTGAGGATTAACACTTTGGTTTTTTTCCAGATTAACTGGCAATTGTGCCATAGCAATCAAAGTAGGAAAACTCTTCATTCTCAAGACCTAAATATTTCACCTAAATAACAACACAAAGTAGAGGACACACTAAATCAATCCCTGAATATTAATTCTCACAGTGCTTGTTCATAACTATTCACGCTACTTCTAGTTGACAAGACCTGGATGATTGGATCTATATTCCATTTTCCTATTGTTATTTTCCAGATTCAGGCATCAATGTGTAAGGTTTATACTCCTTAGGACTGCTGAAAAGTGGGTATTTTTTCAGTATTAGAATCAGGGATTTTGACAACTGTATACTGTATACATTCCATCAATACAATCTTTTGGCCAGATGTCTTGACATCTGAAATGCTCTCACTGTTAGAAGAGTTACTTTTTCCACTCCCAAACTAATCTGGGCAAATTCATCCCCTGCCTTTTTGATAAAACCTATGGTTGTTTAAGCAGAGGTTGCTGAGATCAATGATTTACTCACTATACAGAGGAGTGTCTTCAAATGCTATAAAGCTATACCATTCCAGGCTAATTATTTTGCTTGTAAAACCACATTATATTTATTACAGATATTAGCGGTAAGTGGAAGACACATGGTTCCTCCATTACTGAATTAAACACAGTAATTATTAAGTGAAAACATAAAACAAGAGTACCGTTAAAAGAAAAATCAAATTTAACATGGAAAGCATCCACTTATAAAATTGTTCTGGTGTTTAACAACTATTAGTTCCCAGAAGAAAGGTGGGAAATAAACAGCAGTCTAGATTTTATAGACAAGGGACTCTGATGTAATTAAAACTTTATCAGATAGCATTGTTTCCACCAAGTCCCCACAGGACACTACAGGCTAATATATTTCTTGTTGGTTTAATGAAACACTGAGATTGTATTTTAGCAAGCCATGTCATGTTTATGTCATGAGTTTATATAAAAACCTCTCCAGTGCTACCATCATTAGCATACTTCATTCAGCAGAGATTCAGTGGCTCCTATACCTAAAATTTCTTTGTAAATGAAGGTTCTTTTACAACACACTTCTGATATATTTTTTTTTCAATTGCTAAGTATTTTTAACAACAAAAATATTCCTTTTTCAGTTCTAGAAAACAAGAATTATTTCAGCACATTAACTTTTCTTATGCCTTTTTATCCATGCTGTCTAAGATATGATTTCATCTAAGTTTATTTATTTCTTAGTGGGACACAGTAGATTTGACTCAGTGTGACAAAATATTCCTACCACAAAGTATCTTAAGAAGGAGCATATGCCCATAGTATTGTGAAAATACAAGACTGAGTGCTCTTTATGTTCCAAAGACAAAAACAATGTCTGCCAAATAAAGTTGTCTGGAGATTCTGGCACTTTTTTTTTTGGCAAATAAAAAATTTAAGTTTTGAGCAGTTGTCCAAGTTCTTACTTATGACTCCTGAAGTTGGTCACAGTACTTTGCAGTGACTAAAATGCAAACCAGGCAATAGAGCACTCTCATCTGTTAAGTCTTAATGACATTAAAATAGTAGTTTATATCTCCGTGAAGAGCAGCACTCCATAATTTAGACTTCTTTCCTGTGCTTTCGATAAGGGCATGTAGCACCCACAACATCAAAGTCCCCTGCCTCCATGCCTGGAGAGGGAGGCTGCTGTCCCTGTTTAGCTACAGAGTGAGCAAAGAGATTTTGACCACTGGTTCTGCCTTCGAGCCACCCCATGACTCTGACAAGCCTGCAAGGCTTCCCTGTGTACCCATGGCCATCCTGGGAAGCTTCCTCACATTCCCCTGTCTTTCAAATAACTACATACACCCTGTGAATGAAGAATCGTGAGAGCTCAAGACCAGGTCTTTAATAAAGGCCAATTCCCAGTGACATCAAGCATAGCTATTCAGGTATTTTCTCTGACAGCCAGGTCACTTTAACTTCTGTTTAAATTTACAAACTACCCTTCCTCTTGTTATTACAGAAGATGCTGACATATTTTGCAATTTTCATCCCATTCCTCCTACAAAACTCTGAGGAAGATCCATGGTGGCAAAGACTGCAGGCTGTGCATCCTTCTGCAAATTTCTTTTTGGTCACTGGGATGGCCCTTACCATGTGCATCCATCCATATACACCATGATGTGATTTGGTTATTGCAGTTTGGGAACTCTAGCTTCTCATCTGCTACATGTCCTCTTCACTACCATTAGGATGCTGCCCAACAACCCCTACTTAAATTTGCAGGAGCTACAGGCAAAACATGTTTTATTAACTTTGTTAGGTTTTCCCATACAATTCAAAAGGGATTTGAGCTGTATTTCTAAGCTACTTTGTAAGTCACTGAAGCTAAGATGTACTAACACAGATTTAAGATATGAGCATAACATAATGCATACCTGCCTAAGTTGTTCACAATTTCATACTTAGTAGCTTGGTTGGTGGCTGTTGTCTTATTTTTATTTTCTTGGGGATAGGAGGAGGGGGTATTTTGTATTTGCCAGCACTGTGCCTCTTCCACCTGGATTTCAGGTGATTCATCAATACATCTGATGAAACAATCTTGTTAGCTGAGAAACAGCTTGTGAAAATAAACATAAATGTTGTTGCAGTCAAATATGGCTTTTCTCTGTATTTCCTTTTCTTGTTGGGTAGGGTCAAAAGGAAGTTTCAAACTCCTTGCTGATGCACACATATCATCTCCTTTTGAGGGTTTTGAACAAAAGACAGGCATCTTAAGTTGCTTCAGTTCTGTAATACATTCCTGCCCTGCTTACCCACTGTTAAAAGGCATTTTATCAGTGATACAAATTTGTATTTTCATTCATCACAGGTATTCAATACAATTCTCATGACCACCAGCCTTTTTCAAATAAAGTTAATCATTACAGCAATTAATTTGCTGCTCAGTATTAAATGCTATTTTACTGTGCTTAGGACTAGCTATAAATACTTGCTCATTATCTGCAGGAAGCTAACAAAATTTTTTTTAAAAATTCTTCTTAAGAAAATCTTTTTTTTTAAAGCAAAACCCAGAAACCACCAAGCCCTTTTATTTTCTTTCCTCTGCATTGACCCAAGTTACAGTTTTACGACATTCATTTAACTTGACATGATTTGTAACAAAACCTTCATTATACAAGACAGATAAAAACAAAGCTGTCTTTAACAATGAATCACAATTCTAAACTTTATGATTCACCCAAGTATCTCTTTTGCCAAGAAGGACAAAATGTGATAAAAAAGCTGAAGGATGGAAGTGTAAATATTAAAGCTGTGATATAAAGCAAGGCATGCATATGCTCTAGTTACTCACAGACTCCTAAGATCAGACATCTAACCAATCATTTTTAATGGTTCTAACTTCTAGTTTTTCCTCCAGATTTAATTATCTTTCTAACTAAAGTATTAACAGTAGCAGACTATTTTGTTCAAAATAAAGTGCTAATGAATGCATGGTCAGATGTGCCTTTTCCCTGGTGTACATGCCCATACTTTCTCACTTAGCACATTTGCTAATAATCTATGTGTTAGAGTGTTTGCGCGTGGGCAATCAGATCAGAAATAGGACAAGCTGATAGCAATGGCAACATCCCCTTGCACTGAAGAAGAGGAACTCAGAACTCTTTCCACATAGAAGGATAGAATTATGTGCTCTACTAAGTATCAACACAAAATGAAAGGGCATGGGAAACTAAAAGGCAGAGATTAGTTCTGTAAGATTATTGTTTAACTTTGTCATCAAAAGCAAATTGGCACAAACAGATGGATGCATGTGTGATTTCTGCATTCATATGCACCAAAAACTTGAAAGGTAACTCTTTCTCAACTGGAAAAGAAATGCTGGCATGCCAATAATTTTCAAAGTATGGTCAATATTTGTACAGAATTCACCAAAAAACAGCTGAATGTACTGATCAAAATATCTGTATTACACTAGCAATCATAAATGCAGCACCAGAATGTTATACCAAATGGATTTCATATTTCAGTGTTTAGCATTTTATGATTTTGAGGTGGTTAAAAGGAGTTTCACAGTAGTAGCTCAGTCTTTTCTGTATCTACATCACAAAATAGCCATTGAAGAAATTATTTATAGTACCAAATTTTTTAGTGACACATTATTATGCAAAGTTTTCCACAGCCTGTAAAAATTTTATTTTGGAGCAGCCAAGTGTGCAGGAGGGAGCCAAGAATTAACAGGGAGAGGAGATAATAGCTATTCTGGAGTCTACCTTCAGGAACTGGTGAAATCTTTCTAATACTGTCCAGGGCAAGCTCAGTGAGGCAAATGTTTGCTTTCAGGTCAGCCTCCCTTCAGTGAGCACCTTTCATGAAATCAACTCTTGTGCAGGGAGCCAAACAAAATGACGTGTATCACTGAAAATTCACACATGCTATATTTTGATGGCAGAATTTGAAAGGTAAGAAGGGATAGGAAATCTGTTGATGCGCTGTGTAGGAGATAAATTATATTATCACATAAAACACACTATTCATGTTCACAATGCAATTTTCTGAGGTGTGAAGTAAAAAAATACAACTTTAGCTGATAATCTCAAGAATTAAAGAAGAGTGTTTTCCAAAGTGAAATATACTTTTGTGCAAAAATTCAACTTGTACTTCCAAGTTATATTCATTGTAAAGGGAAAATATTTTGCTTGTGTCAATCTAAGGAAAATCTTTACTATAGTGTTTAACTCCAACAGATTATCAGTTTACATTACTGAGTACAAAAGTAAAAGATATGGTCAACACATTGTAAAGTATTACAACACAGAGACATGATACATAACATACCTGAGTCGGAAACTTACATTTTATGTTAAATTGTATCACTTACATAAACAGGAAAAATATTGAGCAAAACTCCCTCTGTCTTTAATGCCTATAACTTTCACCACTGCAACAGCCTAAACAATATTTAGATTCATATTTTGATATCTGGACTGAGGTACAAATAAACTTTCATTTTCCAGCTTGAATAATTTGCTCTCTGAATTCTACAATGGAATTTATACACGGGATAGACCTGACAAAATGCAGTAGCAAACAAAAATCTTCCTTTCTAACAATTGATCTCAGAAACATTCACAGAATTCTATCAAAAACACCAGCTTTCTTCAGGCTTAGCTGCTCCGGGGGTTCCTAATTAAGGATTACTCATCCTACCACTTGACCACATTACACTAGAGAGCTACTTCCATTTTATCTGCTTGGGGGAACAAGATTACTGCTTGAATACATCATCTCACAAGATCGAACTCTGTGTAGAACCAAAGGGAAATTCTGCCACTCTGATTCAACAGATTTGAAGACTACATGGTCATTAATTTCAAAATCATGTATTATTCTATATATCTGTGCCCTGTACATGATTGGAATTACATTTAAGAAAATAAAAAGAAACTCTCATGACACAAAAGAATAATAAAGTCCAATCTGCATGCACTATTATTAACTATCTTTCTTTATTAACTGACTTTGAAACAAAGTCAAGAGATTTAGGTACTACCATGCAAGCACAGAAGACAACACTTTTTACTATCTGAATTCCTACTATCAAAGACAGAAATCTTATTTTCTCAGTGTGTAATCTGAACGTATCCTCCAGCGCTGCTAGAAGTAGATTCCATTGTGATAGACCTTTGAAATAATTACCACAGCCAGAAGTCTTTTGAATTAGCAGGCAATGCCCTAAGGTTTCATTTTGTGGTAAGCTTTAAATTGATCTCCTGTGACACTTTCTGAGTAAGTGGTAGGAGCTACTAGCTTAAGATTTACTCCATAACTTTTTAAGTATACCATGACCTCCTTTCACACTGCAAGGAAGTTAATGACCTGAACATTTCACTTCTGTAATGTCCTTCCTCGGCAATGGCACAATCTGCTGAGCCAATAGTGCTTTAACAAATAGAAGTTTGCACACAGAAACAAAAAAGGAGAAAAACCTTCCTGGAATTCAAGGTTGACCAGTAGTTCAAAGCAATTCAATTACTGTAACACAGTAAACAGGACTTGCACTTATTTTCCTATTGAATGTATTTAATGCACCTAAAAAGCCCTTATCCTAGCTATATTTAACAGTCACACATACACAATTTTGTGAAAACCACAAAATTCTCTATGGAGACACGATACAGCAAAGCTGGATTTGGATGTAAAAATTGTTTGCTGTTTAATGGAAATGGTGCAAAAAATATCTGGATCATTGGGCTCAAAGGGTCAGTGGTTTAGAAGTCTAACCAGCAGCTGGTTAAGATTGTTACATCTCAGTGGTTAATTCCAGGCACAGTTCTGTTTAACCTCTTTAACAACCTGTGCAGAAAGCATGTTCAGCAAGTTTGAGGACAATGGCAGTTTGAGCAGTCAGTACCTACTGCAAGGACTGCCGTTCAAAGGACCTTGACAACCTGGAGAAATGGGCTGGCACTGAACTTTAACAGTGCAAATGCAAAGTCTTGCATCTCTCATGCTCCCATTGCTCTCTGTAACTACCTTAATTTGAGAGTACAGAGAAGTAGTCAAAATGTTCTCAGAGGTATGCAGTGAAAGGATAAGGGGTCACACACACAAATTGCACCAGGGAGCAAGTTCCAAAAGAGGGTGTAGGATCTCCACGCCGGCAGACTCCAAACATACTGAGACACTGCCTTGAGCACAGCAGTATTTTCCTTTGCTGATGCTCAAAAAGATGGATTAAATTACAGTAATTTCACGACTATAAGGTGCACCCTTTTGACTAAAATTTTGGTCTGAACCCAGAAGTCTGCCTTATACTCTGGAGCACCTTATATATGGACAAAGTTCGGAAATTTGCCAACCTGGAAGTGCAAGCTGCGAGCCGAACCACATGGGGCCGCGGGGCTCAGTGGGGCTTGGCACGTGTCCTGGTTTGGAGGACAGGTGTCTGCGAAGAAAGGCAGGAGCCTCTCTTTGAAATAGAGAATGCAAACCCCCTCTCTCCAAATTATTATCATTTTGAAATTAAGGGTCTCTCAGGCAAAGATATGGGAATTAGGAATAACAGTTCTTTACTAGGAAAATTAAGATAGAAATACAGTACTACAAAGAAACAAACCCCAAACACTGACAAAGTGTCTTGGGTTACAATACAGGATGTGATCAAAGTACAGTAGTTTCACGAATACAAGCCGCACGGAGTATAAGCCGCACTTCCGGTGCCTCGACAATGTTGCTGTCTTTGTCAATAGATAAGCCGCACCCCGAATATTAGCCGCACTTTCGTTCGTAGCGAGAATCCGTGCGCAGCTTTCACAAATTGGCCAATTAGTAACAGGATCGCGGCATAGCGGGGTTTACTGGCTCGGGGCGGGGCCAGGAAGGCTCAGCCCGCTCATGGTTGCCGACGGGGCCGGCCAGGTGGTGCTGCAGCCGCCGCCGGGCTCACTGGCCCCCCTCTCCCGTCAGCAACACCTCACTGCCACGTTTGCTCGCCCTGCCAGCGGGCCAGCCGGCGCCGCCGCTGCCAGGCATGCCGGCTGCCCCGCTGCCACGTTTGCTCGCCCGGCTGGAGGGCTGCCGCCGCCGCCGGGCTCGCTGGCCCCCCTCTCCCGTCAGCACCGCCCCACTGCTGCGTTTACTCGCCCTGCCGGCGGGCCAGCCACCGCCGCCACTGGCAGGCACGCTGGCCGCCCCGCTGCTGCGTTTACTCGCCCTGCCGGCGGGCCAGCTGCTGCCGCCGCTGCCAGGCACGCCGGCCACCCCGCGCCATGTTAGCTCGCCCGGCCGGCAGGGCTGCCGCCGCTGCCAGGCTCTGCCGGTGGGGCGGCCGCCACCAGGCTCGCCGGCCGCCCCCTCCCGTCTGCACCGCCGCTGCATTTGCTCCCCTGGCCGGCACTGCAGGCCCCCGCACTGCCGGGCTCCCCCACGCTGCTGGCCCCGATTCTGCTGGGCTTCCCCTGCTGCCAGGCAGCCCCACCCACCGGGCTTTCTGCTTCTGCCATGCTCCCCTGCACTGCTAGCCCCAGTTCTCCCAGGCTCCCCCGCCCTGCTGGCCCGGGCTCTGCCACCCCCCCTGCCCCGCCCTGCTGGCCTAGGCTCTGCCGCCCGCCCCCCACACTGCTGGCCCCGCCTCTGCCAGGCTTTCCCACCTCAGCCGGGGCCAGCCGGGCTCCAGCTTGGCTTGGGGCTGCCGCGGGCTCTCACTTCCATGTTGGCAGCTTTTAGAATATTGTTCATGTATTAGCCGCCCTCGAATATTAGCCGCACTTCCGGGTTTCCACCAAACTTTTGGTCAAATTGGTGCGGCTTGTATTCGTGAAATTACTGTATCTATTCTAGCACCATCTTTTGTGACCAGGTGGGGCAGTGATCTTTATCTCTGTGGGAGATACTCGGCTAATGGGCCATCCATTGAAACCAGTAGGGCATTGTTCTTTATCTTTGCACCCCGCCTCCTTCCTCCAGGGAGTAATTTTCTGCTCATGGTCATTGAGTCCCAGTGTGTGACTGATAAAATTACTTTATCCCATTGAGAGTTGCTCCAGCCAGGAGGGAAAGCCGAGCCTTTCTTACCTAGATTAAAACTGAAATTCTAGGACAGCGAGTAGCCCTTTCTCTACTGGACTCTAGAAAAAAACAAGATTTCTACACATCACTACTAGACCTCTGGAAGGAAACTGCACCTTCTACAAGACCACTGCTTCAACTAAACAACATCTGTCACCGCAGGAGGACTGTAGCCACCATTTAATGGGACTGCTACCAACACCCTGACAGACGGGTATCACCCTGACGGGGTGTCAGCTTGTACTCTAACTTTGTGTCTTAGTTTGGAGGACAGGTGTCTGCTAAGAAAGGCAGGAGCCTCTCTTTGAAATGGAGAATGTAAACCCCCTCCCTCCAAATTATTATTTTGAAATCAAGTGGCTCTCAGGTAAAGATATGGGTATTAGGAATAACAGTTCTTTACTAGTGAAATTAAAATAGAAATACAGTACTACAAAGAAACAAACTCCAAACCATGACAAAGTCAGTGTACAACCTGACACACCATCAGGCAGGGTATTGGTAGTAGTTGGATTACAGTAATTTCACGAATACAAGCCGCACCAATTTGACCAAAATTTTGGTGGAAACCCGGAAGTGCGGCTAATATTCCGGGGCGGCTAATCTATTAACAAAATTCTAAAAGCTGCCAACACGGAAGTGAGAGCCCGCGGCAGCCCCAAGCCAAGCTGGAGCCCGGCCGGCCCCGGCAGAGGTGGGAAAGCCTGGCAGAGGCGGGGCCAGCAGTGTGGGGGGCGGGCGGCAGAGCCTGAGCCAGCAGGGCGGGGGAGCCCGGGAGAACTGGGGCTAGCAGTGCAGGGGAGCATGGCAGAAGCAGGAAGGCCGGCGGGTGGGGCTGCCTGGCAGCGGGGGAAGCCCAGCATAATCGGGGCCAGCAGCGTGGGGGAGCCCGGCGGTGCGGGGGCCTGCAGTGCCGGCCAGGGCGAGGAAACGCGGCGGCGGTGCAGACGGGAGGGGGCGGCCGGTGAGCCTGGTGGCGGCGGCGGCAGCCCTGCCGGCGGGGCAAGCGAAAGCGGTGCTCGCGAAAGCGCCGCTCGGCGAGCGAAAGCGCCGCCGCGAGCGAAAGCGCTGCGAGCGAAAGCGCCGCCGCTCGCGAAAGCGCCGCCGGAAAGCGCCGCCGCTCGCGAAAGCGCCGCGAGCGAAAGCGCCGCCGCTCGCGAAAGCGCCGCTCGCGAAAGCGCCGCCGGAAAGCGCCGCCGCGAGCGAAAGCGCCGCCGCGAGCGAAAGCGGCGCGGGGCGGGCGCGGCGCGGGGCGGGCGCGGCGCTCGCGAGGCGCAGCGCGGGGCGAGCAAAAGCGGCAGCGGGGCGAGCGAAAGCGGCAGCGGGGCGGGCGGCGAGCCCGGCGGCGGCAGCCCTGCCAGCCGGGCGAGCGAACGCGGCAGCGGGGCGGTGCTGACGGGAGAGGGGGGCCAGCGAGCCCGGCGGTGGCGGCAGCACCACCCGGCCAGCCCCGCCGAGCCGTGGCGCTGAGCTGGGCCACCCGGCCCCGTCGGCAACCATGAGCGGGCCGAGCCTGCCTGGCCCCGCCCCGAGCCAGTAAAGCCCGCTATGCCGCGATCCTGTTACTAATTGGCCAATTTGTGAAAGCTGCGCACGGATTCTCGTGACGAACGAAAGTGCGGCTAATATTCGGGGTGCGGCTTATCTATTGACAAAGACAGCAACATTGTCGAGGCACCGGAAGTGCGGCTTATAATCCGTGCGGCTTGTATTCGTGAAACTACTGTAAATGATGGCTGCAGTCTTCTTGCAGTGACAGATGTGGTTTAGTTGAAGTAGTGGTCTTGTAGAAGGTTCAGTTTCCTTCCAGACGTCTAGTGGTGATGTGGAGCAATCTCATTTTTTTTCTAGAGTCCAGTAGAGAAAGGGCTACTCACTGTCCTAGAATTTCAGTTTTAAACTAGGTAAGAAAGGCTCGGCTTTCCCTCCTGGCTGGAGCAACTCTCAATGGGATAAAGTAATTTTATCAGTCACACAATGGGACTCAATGGCCATTAGCAGAAGATAACTCCCTGGAGGAAGGAGGCGGGGTGCAAAGATAAAGAACAATGCCCTACTGGTTTCAGTGGATGGCCCATTAGCAGAATAGCTCCCACAGAGATAAGGATCACTGACCCACCTGGTCACAACAGATTGTGATAGAATAAATACTTTGATCACATCCTGTATTGTAACCCAAGACAGCATGGCTGGTGCAGTTGTTACTAATTAATTACTTTGTTGCGCGTGGATCCTCACTGCAAAAAAAAAAAGTACGCCTTATAGTCCGGTGTGCCTTATATATGGACAAAGTTTGGAAATTTGCCGACACTCGGAAGTGCGCCTTATAATCCGGTGCGCCTTATAGTTGTGAAATTACTGTAACGTTAGGTTACAAGGACTAAAGTGTAAGGCATTTCCCACACCAGTGCATCTATAGACTTCTGAGGAATAGATGACAGAAAGAAAGGGTCTCACCTCTTGCTTGCAGTCCAGGCCCACAAGTCTCCTGTGCTCCCGGACTGTCTTGGCGCACGTACCATGGAACCAGTTGGCACCTGCGCCATTTGTGTGTCTTCCACCTGAAATGAGAGGAGAAGCAATCCATCTAAACCTTGCAGTCATCAAACTTCAGGCAGCACAAGTGCTAGATATTGTTATAAACCACCATAAGTTGTTGCTTATTTTTTCTAACTGCTCACAGGCAATTCACAAAAGAACCAGTAACCACAAATGTATCCCTATTCTGTTAACATTTTTTCTTCTTTTAGGATGAGGCCACTAAGAACACATGGAAGACAGAGGAAGCAAAAGTAGAAAGAAAAAAAGGAGAAATAGAAAACAGAAAGGAAAGGTAGCTCTAAGAAAGTATTGGGACAGTGGGCTTGAGTGATTGCAAGGGTGCCTCAGGAAATTCCTGGGATCTTAGGTTGCTGAGTGGCAACACCTTACAAATGTGTAACCAGCCAAGAAAACCAATGCAAAAGATCCGCTATATCAGAAATAAAACACAAAATAAAAGAACTTGCAAAAAAAATCAATAACAAATGCAATATTGCACTGTTTAAAATAGTCTATTGTAAATATAAACTGCTATGAAACTTCTACAAAGTTCCTTGCTAATGCTGCAGAATACCCCAGCTCTTAAATATAACAAATCCAGGTAAGTCTGTTTGTTGTCACAACTCTAAAATAATCCACAATTGTCCACAGCTCCAGCCATCACCAGTTTGCACGTTTCAAATTATCTCAAAGGTTTTGCACCTCGAGTTTCATTGTAACCTGCCTCTATGGGACAGCAACTAAGGCATGAGCCAGCTGAGTGCATGAGTCCATCTGTCACAGCATGTGTGCAGGTCAGAAAGATGCTAAAGGAAATATATGGAACATGTGTTTAGTATTAGTTCATGTCATGAAATATAAATGACCTCATCTACCACTCTCTAGCCTCTCTTTTTTCTTATGCTCAGCACATTACCATGCAGATCAGATATTGAAGACACTAAACAGATGAGGAGCAGCCAGCATCTTAAAAGACAAAACTCTGACTCTCATTTTGACTACGAAAAGTTCTTGAGCTCTATTTCTCTAGTGTTTAGGATACTGATTTTAGTAGCTTCTCAATGCTCTTTTCAATATTTTAATATATTTTACTTGCATAGAGTGTGATCTCCTAATGAATTTGCAATAGTAATTCTTATGAGATGATGAAAGTAAATTTCTTTAACCTTAATTTCTTTTCATTAAACTAAGCTTGAATTCTATTTGTGCTTCTGCAACAGATAGTAGTTTTATGGAAATTATTATTCATAAAACAAACAATTTTTTAAATTATTATTTTTGTCAAGTAAATCTAACTAATAGCATCGGAATTTTCTAAAATTTGTCTCCATCATCAACAAATCTTGTTGCATGTCCAGACCTTCCCACACTCTCAGATAGATATCACAGAGTTACCCAGATATTTTCTTAAGCAAAAACACTCTGTGGTGAAGATCAGGGCAATGCAGAGGCCATAAGGCATGTGGGGGACATCTTCAGCTTTGGACTGTCTCAGGGCTTACAGAGATAGAAAAATGAAGGATATGGTAGTTTGAACAGTGTGGTACCAGAAATCAGCTCTCCTATAAGCGTTCAGTTCAGCACTTTGGATATTTTAGAAGATTTGTTTTATGTGTTCAGAATGTCAAAACAGTTTCTAGGAAAAATTTACTTTGGAAAGTAATTCTTAGTTGTAATGTTCATTCAAAGGAACTGGAACAAAATGAACTAGTGATTCCCTATGGGCCCAAATGAGTCTACATATCTTTTGTGAAACTTTGATTCAGATGTGTATCCTATTTTTCTAAATACTACATGTTAGAAAAACAACTGTTAAGAAATAGAATTTGGCAAGCTCTAGAGGTAGTACAAGCTTAAAATCATGTCTGAGTTGTTTCTGGCTGATTGTCTCACGTACCTGTAGTTGTGACAGACAGGAGAAGCTTCACATTCCCTTTCCTCAAACAAAGAGTCTGGGCACTCCCGCCCGCCATTGGCAGGGAGTTGGATGATGACTCGGTGACGGGACTGCTTCCTTAGTGTGACACCCCCTGCAAAGAGTGCAATAGCTGGTTTCTACTGCTGCTACTTAGGCCTGAAACCAATTAGGGTGAAAACAAGGTTTTTGAACCAATTGCCATAATATTGACATGCTATTTTGCCCATAAGCAGAAAAATTAAGCCTAATATAAAAAACACTTCAATTTCAGCTCAAGGCCAGGAAGCAGAACTAAACAGAAAGCAATACTAGCAATACTGAACAAATGAGCAGACAGATGAAATGAATAAACAGCTCAAGAGGACAAAAATTAAACCAGCTCAGTTTGCTGCTACACTTCACAGTTTGAAGGTGTAAGCTTGCCCTAATAATTTGCACGTAAAACTAGAAACATAAATTCCACTCTAAAATTCCTTTACAGTTTGCAGTTTTTAATTATTATGTTCATCCATTATTAATGACAAACAGTAAATAGTTCCTATAGGAATTTTGGCTTCAGTCGTCTTCAGGTATCTGTTCTTCAGGCAGAAAATTAAGAGAAAAGCTACAGATCTGTATTAGTTCCACAGTAATGCCTATGTTAGGTGAAAATCTTGGAGGGTTTTTATTTTTTTTCACAGAGAGCAGTAGAGCAGACATTTGGCTGACCGGGCTGGTATCAGCTTTGGGTGGGTTATTACAGCAGCTGCAGCTTGTCTGATCACAGAAGTGTGCTGGACCACGGCCAAGCAATCGTAATTAGGAGTGAGCAGTAGGAGAATCCCTTTGGTGGCTCTCCACCACCTGGCCACTCTTCAGCACAGAGGAAACCCTTCACTCCCGAGTCAAACTGCTGCAGGAGATGCCAGGAGCTGGCATACAGGCAAGACAGACGTGCAGCCCATCAGAGCTACTGACCTGCTTGCTGGCACAAAGGGGTAAACCCCATGAAATAGAAACTGTTTTTGTAGAATAGACAACACACCTGTAGTTCACAAATACACTGTTTTATAGAAGTCTGCACAATAGTTTGTGGTAAGTATTCATAAAGATATACTCATTGCATCGAGAACTTTCTTAAAACCCACAGAAATGGGAACAGAAAAGGGAGGCATTCTCATCCAGTATGATCTCCTCCAACAAAAATATTTCAGAAAGAACAATTAATACTGCTGTAAAATAACACATATATAATAATGAATATCTATTTCATAGATTCAGATTTAATGGATTCAATTCCCTGCTCTTTTTCAAAGGTTATGAATTTGGTCTTTCTAACCTCTTTTTTCATTTCTTAGAATACACACTGATAGGAATTACGACAAAATGCCTTTATGGTTGTGTCCTTTACCAAGCATAAAGAATTGGCCGTGACAGCCCAAGTCTGTATGTTTGATGGAACTGTATCTTTTACATTCTGACAATGTGGTAGCTGTGGGTAATCACCATGTCCCACACAGGGATTAGCCCCCTGTGGAACAGGGAGTATTACAGAGTCTGTCTGTAACAGTACATATTAGAAAAATGCATAATGTTAAGCTTAAGAAGACAAAAAGAGCATAAAATGTGGCTAATACTAAGCCTGTCATCACGCTAACTTCATGTGTGATTTCAATGTAATAAAAATTCAGGGGAGACCTGCACTCTTAAAGCGCTTCTAAAGAGCTTTGCCAAGTGTATTAAAATTATGTTGGATTTTATGTTCAAATCAGACCATTCACATCAATGTAAAGTCTGTTGATTTTTATTAACTCTCCTTCAATTTTCCTTGGAGTAGAAGCAGCCAGACAAAATTATATACAACTGCATATCTACTTAGCTACATACTTCTTGTATATAAAGACTCAGGTTTTTCTGATGAACAAACAGCATAAACGTAGGTATTTCCATATCCAAAATCATTGTATAAGTACTGATGTTAAGATGATAAGCTAATGATAAGAACTATGTGTCCACCCCATAACTAGTTATCTCTTTATCAGTGTAAGATGCAAATGGGAGTTTGTAATATTAGGCAAAATGTGGAAAAAAATACAAACAGATGCATATAGAAAACAAGTAGTAATTTATTAACATGCAATGGATAAAATTACCTTCTTGACATGAAGAAGGACATGCTGTCCAGTCACTGAATGGAGTCACAATACAGTCCTTCCTACAGGGAAGCAGACAAGGTCTCACAGTTTCAGGTCGAAGGCTTTCAGGGCATCTAAGAAAAAAATTACAAAGGAACTTTATCAAATAAACAATCACTCTGCAATGAAGTAGTGAATCGTGTGAGGTACTGACTGCCTGCAGGCACATGAGGACAGTGCTTGTTGCCCAGAATTCACCAGGATGGACCACAGATAGAAAAAATAGCAGCAATTAAACACATGTGGCGAAAGCAAGCCAAATCTGGTATATTCCGCACCTCAGGATTTAGATAATCATCATCCCTCACTCACTGTGCTAGACTCTGTATTTTCAGGGTTATTTTCAAGCTTTCACATAATTATGAAGAAAAGCCATCTCATTTAGCTTAGTAAAATACATTTTCAAATCTCATCACTTTATCATAAATATAAACTCCAGAAGGAGGCATATTTAAAATAAATAACACTGCTACCCCAGGAACAAATAGGCATAAGCTGGCTGTGATTATGAGAGAAACCAGAAAAGGATTTAAAACTGCCAGATCAATGAGACTGAGAAAGACTGTCAGAAAAGGCAGAAAACCTTACTTGTTTTAGGAAGAGGCTTGATCAGCATATAGAAAGGATTATTGGACTGCCACATATGAGACTCATTACCCAGGTAGTTTTCCCCATTCTGTGGGGATTCTGTTTTTCTTCATCAAGGAAAAACAACTATCGTTGTTTCAGAATGATACAATAATTCTTGCAGAAGTACTGAAAATATTTAAAATCATTTCAAGATCACTATTGCTCTAAAAACATACAGACTGTGGACTGTCTGAAGATTATGTAAAGATGTAAGAACAACATCACATCCATATTTGTGAGTTTGTGGATCATTACAGAAAAACGTTGCTATGACTAGATTTTCCTCTTTTCAGTGCTGGGCAAATGAAGAGAGGTAAGAGGGCAAGTCTAATGGTAAACTGTCAAGAAAATCTAGTCTCCATGGTCAGCAGAGAACTCTGCCTGTGCTATGTGAGGAGGACAAAAGCTGATTTGCAGCTTTACAGGAAGATACTCTTCAATAATAATACTTGCTTGTGCATGCTTTCCATTAGTTGTCTCTGCATTTTCCTGTCAATTCATATATTCTTCTCAGTATATGATCAATTACCATGAACCAGCACCAATTCCTTGGTGCCCTCTTAATAGGGGATCTCCGCCCCTTCTCTTTTTTCCAATTCCACCAATGTGAAAAAACATGAAATAATAAAGCTATAGCAACACAAACCTCCACTACCCCTCTGTAAGTTCTCTCTAAAATTTTAAGTCAATTTTTGTCTTGGTTCTATGTGGTTCATAATATCAGATTCTACATGCAAGGGTGTATTTAGGTATGATCAGACACACTTTAAAAACACCTCTGCTACCAATCACATATATTGACGATGTTGTCAGAAATTTTCTTTAAGGTTAGAATAAAAAATGTTTCTGAAAAGCATTGAACGTTGGTTTGCTAATGGCTTTTCTTGCATTGACTTTTCCCTTTAAAAACAGGAGAAATTACAAGCATACAAAACAGTCTGAAATATACACATTCACCATTTCACAGAAAGCTTCATCTTTCAGGAGTACTAAACACTACAATTCCTCTTCAGATACTTAGGCAAGACAATTAGTTCAATTAGAACACCATTTCTATGCTTTATATTGTTTGTGTTTACTATATGGCTTAAAGCAAAGTATTGATTTTTTTGCAGTCCTTACTCAAGGTCAAATTAAACAGAAAAGATACATGCTGGAGTCTGTAACTTGTGAGGCAGATAAGGCCAATAATATTGATTGCATCATACCACAGTAATCCTTTTTATTATGCAGAGTTTAAAACAAGGTTCCTATTTACATTTTCATGTTAAATGTCTGTGTCTTTAAAAATGATTCAGTGATTTTGATGCGACAATTTAAAGGAACAACCAAGACCTTTTTTCATTTCACATGATTCATTTATGAAAGAATAAAACAGTCCTCCTCCCAGAATTTAACATCAAATCAAAGGTAGAGTCATTTACAGTAGATTTAAAAAGGATGATAAATCATTAGAGATTTGTGGGTTTTTTTGTGCAAATGTACCAAAAAAAGAGATATTTATATCATGACTAAATAGAACAGCAATTTAATACAGATACACAACAATTCAGATTACTGAATGCGCAGACATTACTCCCACATTTCCATTTAAAGTAAATTAGGTTTAAATCTACTGCAGAAGAAAACAAAAAAATGGCAGGCATCAAGCAAATATTTAGTGTGAAAATATCTGCCTCATGAACTTTCTGAATGACCTCTGCTATCAGTTCTTAGAGTTTTGAATCTGTTCTGAGTGGGATGTATTTACAGACTGCCAATCCCTACAAAGATATTATCAAATGCATTTTATTAGCAGCTAATCTGTATTTAACCCTGGTCACATATTAAACTGTAAAACCAAATCATAGGTATAGCTTTCAAAAGCACATAAATAGGAAAAAAAATCACAAAGTTCGTCAAGCTAATATTCAAACAAATGTTTCAAATTAATGTCATGTCACTTTCCACTATGCTACACCTCCTTGGTCTGATTCTGAGAAGTCCTTTACTGTATTTACATTAATATCACTACTTTTGAGTGGAACCGCACTAATCCATACAGTGCACTGTTTGTCTGGAAGCAGCACAAGGATCTTGGAAATGTTGCTGCTCTGCATGTCACACACACACACTCCAAGAATTTTATTGTGACTCAATCTGATGGTGGCAAGGAGCCAACTGGATTTAGTCAGCTGTCAGCAGAATCACCACTGTAAATACCACCCATTAAAATCCATAGTGACAAAGGTATCATCTAGTCTTCCTGTTGGGCCAGTTTTGCATTTTTAGAAGATGAAATGTTCATCATATGTTCTCAAAGAAGAGACTGCTTTGCAAGCAGTCATTGGTGATAAAAACGTAAAGCAGTGAAATCCAAACATAATTACAGCATGAGGTTATTTTTAAAGATCTTTACTTTTTTGGGCCTACTTGTCCCACGTTGACTCTCACACAGATGACCTTTCTAGTCTGCATCCCCACGGAACAGGTGGCCTCCCCATTCCAGCTGGCAGAGGAGTTGAAAGCAGAGACAGACGTGTCCTCTATGCACTGTCCCCAAGGGCCAGTCTGCCAATGGTACACGGTGCAGGAGTGCTCGTTACAGCTGCGTGTCTCCTGCAGGGCACTGATATTTGGGCACTGTATTCCTCCTGGAACAACAAAAGAGGGCAAAAGATCCTTCACTGCAGTGAGATAATTTGTTTTTAATTAAAAAACACATACAACAAACCCACTTTTAAATTTTCTTAATTATATATTATCAGCTTGATTACATGAAAGACGTGCTGTTCCTTTTTCCTCTTCTTCATATGCCCAATATTGACTTTGACAAATTTCAGCCAGTAGGCCACATAGAACAGACTGCTCATGGACAGTATTCAAGTCTGTACCAAAAGGATAACAAAATAATCATAATTTCCATAAAACACGAATGTGCTTGGAGTAATCTACAGCCTTATTATTTCAGGGTCCTCTAGAAGAGACTGCAAGAGATGACATAAGGATGTATGAAGGTTCCAGACATAAGAAATGGCTAATTATACTAGTTATACATGTGTAAAGACCACTGTTTATGCCTAATTCACAGATCAATTAAAAAGATTTTTGGAGCTCTTGTGCAGGTCCCAGTGGATGCTTATCCATGTTATGTAAACCAAAGAGGATGGCACAGCTGGCAATTCCAGGTCCAGATTAAGACAACAAAGCCTACTACAGGTTAAGACTAAAATGCAATCAAGTGTCAATGACTGGGAAGAACAGCTCAGATGATGCTGTCTTTGTCGTGTTTGGTTTCAGACAGTATGTTTGGTTTATTGTATTAGAGCACTTCAAACCTACTTTGGCCTCCCAGTCCTGCAGGAGAAATGAAGAAGTCTTTCCTACCAGAGTTGATCACAGGCTATTCAAGGTCCAGCCCTGTGAGCCGACATTGTCTCTGGTTTTATTAGACACAGAGAACCTAGGTTTAAGATTCTGGCCTTCAAGGAACAATGGGACTCCTATTTCCAACTGATGGAAAGGCAGCAAAAAATCTAAGCAACGTTATAGCTTGTCCTAAAAGCCAAGAAAAGTAAGACAATTGAAAGAGGAGCTTTTTATTAGTTGATGTTGATGATCCATGCAAATTTTCTCTAAAGACAAAAATGTATGCTCACATCAAATGCACATTGTAGAGTATATTATTTTTCATATCTCAGCACTGAACTTTAGGTTGACTGCTCTACAGATATGCAGGAGGAAAGGGGTTTTAAGCACTCATTGTTGAAACGAAACAAAAAAAGTAAATGCAATCAAAGAAATAATGGATACTTCAAATACTCCAGCACAAAGACAGTCAAGTATAAATATACTTTATACCCCAAGTTGTTCTGCATGGTCTAGATATGCAGCAAACATGAGAAAATGTTCATTCTAATGAAAACACAAGATAAAATCATAATTCTCAATTTCTTTCTCTAGGAATATTTTTAATTTCTGGTTTTTTTTCTGAAAATATTGATTTAACTGAGTAACAGGAAACATCATATTAGTCAAAATGTCATGCAACAGACTAGCTAATCTTAAATTTTGCAAAGGGGGTTTAAAAAAACCTACAGATATGTGAATCTAATTAAAGAATAACTTTTTTTTTGGTTCAAAATGAATGCAAGTCAAGTCTATCAGAATTGCTTAAAATATGTCAATGTACAGAGCATAAAAACAAAATGCCAGATACATTTTCTTAAAAGGTAATAAAACAAAAGTTAAGATAAAATTATAAAATTATGGTTATGTAATAATATTCATAAAGTTGTCTAATCATCATCCTTCAAGAAAAAAAAAATCAGTTAACACCAGCAGATTAGGAATATAAGCAAGTACATTTTAAAACTGAGTATATTTTGAAAAGGGGAAAAAAACTAGTAAAGTCACAAATAATTTGTCATGGAAGAGAAAATTGATCCATGTGAGGAGTCTAGACATGTTCCTCCATTAAAAGGTTTAAATAAGGAAAATTTAAGAGATGTAGGGAAGGTTAATAAATTAAGTATTTTCATCTGATGTTAGTTCAAGAAAAAAACACAAGGGAAATATTAATGAAATTCAAAAGTTAAAGGGGGTGTGTGTGGGAAAAAAATATTTTCCCAGAATTGAATGCCACAGGCACCAGTTCCTAAGACATTTGAGAATAAAGTGACAACTTAGGTTCAGTTTGACAGCTATGTAAGAATATATATTCAGGGGAGAAAATGAGATTGACATTGACTTGTAAATGAAAAACATTGGGGCATGAATGTCTGCAGCCCAGTGGGAATCCAGTTCTGTTCAGATTAAACCAGGAGTTAAAAAACACATGCAAAGGCTGAACAAAATGTGGAAATACTACTACTAAAACAAAAATCAATGTGCCATTCTCTCCAGGAAAACAGCAATCTCTTGTGCTTCCTCAAATTTAACTAGGTACAGAAAATGCAGAATGAGTTGGAAAACTGGCAGTTAGAGATGCCCTTTACAACATCTGTGTAGGGGTAACAACTTTATGAGCATATCCCCAGTAGAGGACAGGTTTGACAGGAATATAAAACCTAATGAGTATCACAGAAAAAAAAATAAAATAGACATTTGAATTCATCAGAATATAGGAAAAAGGGACATACAATAATCAACACATCCTTTAATAATAAATGATCAGACGACAGTTGGCAGCACTAAAAATAATAATTTCAAGGATACAAAAACCTCAGGCTGAAGTGTTTAGTTTTGGGTTTGAATTTTTAAGGAAAGTAGACTTGGAAGTGAAAGACTAGCTTTGCAGATGGACTTGCATATTACTCATAAAGGAGTTGACAGAATTGTCATACTCTTAGATTGCTTTCCTGCCTGATTTGGAGCTGCTAATGGGTAAGACAACTTGCTCTAGGACATTCAATGACTGGATTTTAGAAATCTTTTTTTTTTTGTGACATTGACTTGATAACTTTCAAATTTCAAAACATTAAACATTTTTAAAAGCATTTTGGATAATTTAAATTAATCATGTTGATATCACTTACAGTAATTTCACGATTATAAGCCGCACCACTTTGACTAAAATTTTGGTCTGAACCCAAAGTGCGGCTTATAATCAGATGCGGCTTATATATGGACAAAGAACAAAAAGTTGCTGTTTTAGTTTGGAGGACAGGTGTCTGCTGAGAAAGGCAGGAACTTCTGTTTGAAATGGAGAATGTAAACCCCCGCTCTCCAAATTATTATAATTTGGAAATCAAGGGGCTTTCAGGCAAAAATATGGAAATTAGGAATAACAGTTCTTTACTAGGGAAATCAAAATAGAAATACAGTACTACAAAGAAACAAACTCCAAACCCTGACAAAGTCAGAGTACAACCTGACACCCCGTCAGGCAGGGTGTTGGTAGCAGTCCCATTAAATGGTGGCTGCATCCTCCTGCAGTGACAGATGTGGCTCAGTTGGAGCAGTGCTCCTGCAGAAGGTGCAGTTTCCCTCTGGAGGTCCAGTGGTGATGTGGAGAAATCCAGTTTTCCACTGGAGTCCAGTGGAGAAAGGGGCTACCTTAGTGTCCCAAAGCCTCTGTTTTTATCTTGGTAAGAAATGTTGGGCTCTTTCCCCTGGCTGGAACAACTTCCAATGGGATGAAGTAATTTTATCAGTCACACAGTGGGACTCAATGGACCATTAGCAGACAACGACTCGCTGGAGGAAGGATGGGGTGTGAAAAGATAAAGAACAATGCCCCGCCTGGTTTCAATGGATGGCCCATTAGCAGATTATCTGCCATTGAGATAAGGATCACTGTCCCCACCCTCAACAGATGGTGATAGAATAGATACATTTTCTCACACTCTGTATTGTAAAGTGCGGCTTATAATCAGGTGTGGCTTATGTATGGACAAAAAACCAAAAAGTTGCTGAAACCCAGAAGTGCGGCTTATGCTCAGTGCGGCTTATAATCGTGAAATTACTGTATTTTTGCAAATGCATATGGTTTTATAAATGCAATTCAAAACAGCTGGAATAATCTTAATGTTTGGGAAAACAGATGTGCCTGAAGAGCCTCTTGTATTCTAGTGAGTGGAATGGATGTTACTAATTTCTTTGCCGTAGGGACGAGATAGGCACTTCTCAGCTGCATTTCCTGAAGACAGACACAGTCAAAACCAAGACTGTTCCTGTTCTGCAGGATGTGACACTTCCTCCCCTGGTTTTTATCACTTGCACAAACCAAGCAGACCTGTCCAAAATACACAACAGGTCAGGATGCAGAGTGGACCCATGGTAAATGCAAAGTCTGTCCTCAAGTCATTTCCAGGATAGAATATGAACCCCTGATCCCTCACAACAATCAGCAAACTGAATTGATGGGCTGTTGAGCAAAAAAAGCACAGTAACATACCTGCCCTGGCTCACCTTTCTCACACAGGTGTCAGGTCACCTAGTAAGTCTTGCCTGAAAATTCAGGTTGCATAGTTCTAAAACTAAATGTTGTTTTTATTTACTTTTTAAAAATTCCTGTTTCATGAAAAACCTCATGTTCTCCAAAACGTATTCTTTCGTGAATGAGAAATTTCCTGTTGAAACAATTACTCAATTCTGTGCTTTCAGATTTAATTACCAAGCACTGCCATTTCAAGCCAGGAAAATACAAAAATTAAAAACAAACTCAATAAGTGTAGGAAGACTAAATACATTAAAAACCCTTAAAATTTAATAACTTCTTGTTTGCAACTACAAAGTCAAACTGTACTGGAATTTAATAGGAATAAAATTCTAAAGCATATCAACAATAATTTGTTAAGTATTGAGAATAAACTCCTTTGATCCAGCTATGTCTTATGTATTCAATAAATCAATTTTGCAGATAGATGAGAAGTAAGAGTTGTTGATCCCTGTCCAACAGAATATCTGATGAGATGTACAAATATTCTATGCTAACTGTGATGTTTTATACTCTGTGCTATGTGGTCATGCCAAACAGCCCTTCTGGCATTGCACTTTGCTAATCTATGAGGATGTAATACCCATAGTGAAACACTGCCATGCATATGCATCCCTGCCCTAAGAGAATAATAATAATAAAAAATTCCCTCCCTCTCATTTTAATAAATTAAGCTTTAAAGTAATTTTATTTTTATCTTTGCATTCAATTTTTGTTTTTTTTTTTTTTTTTTTTTTTTTTTTTTTGGTTTGGTTTGGGTTTTTCTTGGGAGCTCAGGTGTTCAATCTTTACTATTCCAAAACTGGTTTTACTAATAAAACCTAGGAAGTATCCACAACATTAGTGTTATGTTGTATTGCACAATTTATCAGCGTCACTCTACGGCAGTGTATAATCAATACAGAATAAATCTACATATTTATTAATTACTGAAAAACCAAGTTTTATTTGGCACTTTTTAGTCTCAGGTCCAGTAGTAATGTGAAACAATTTTAGTGCACACTACTAATTATATAAGATTCACTGTAAGCAGAGGAAAAAAAAAAGAAATACTAAACATAATATAAACCAAAAGTAGACACACTCTACATTCAAGAGACAGTCTGAGCTGTGTATGAAACCTTTCCAGATTTATGCAGAACAACTATGTGACGTATCAGGTAACATCACTATGTCCTTTGCTGTCATTTTATATTTTGTGACAGTGACTTTTCTGAGCTTCTTACTGTACCATGAAGATATATTTGACAGTGTCACAAATGAGCTAACACTATAGGCAGTCTCAGGACAGGCAAATTTATAAATTGCTTTGCCTTTCAAACCTTCAAGCTGAGGACAATGAAAAATATCTCAGAAAAAATATGAAAAATGTTATTGTGACACTCATTTCCACATGGAGTCATCACACAAAGCACAGTAACTCTTTATCTTGTGAAGAGAACTCCTTTCTCTTCACTGAATGCAAGTAAATAAGCCCATCCCAGATGTGCATGACCACACTGTGCTTGATGCTCTGCTGTGTGTTGTTTGGCCACCTGAAAAGGTTCTTATTTGGAATGAGGAAATGGTGATGAGAGAGTGAACAGCTGAGGTCAGCTCCTGGCTCAAGTAGAAATCAGTGTGGTGCTGGAGGGGCAAGCATTATCCCAGAGCTCACAAGATACTCATAAGAACTCCTAAGAGCTTTGTCACTGTTGTAATTCACATATGGCTTACATTTTTCCTGTGAACCTATTCTTTACTCTGAAGAATTATTACAATACTACCCAATTATTCCAATACTAAAGCATTATTCCTGGTGGCCAGTCATGTTAACTTGATGGTTTCTTCAAACCAATTCAGCAGCAGACATAACTGGGTAATAAGAGGGAAAAAAAATTCTTAGATATGATATGACATAGCTCTGTTACAGACAGTTATATGCCAATATTAAAAAGAAAAATGGCAGAATATAATATTTTTCATTTCAAAGAGGATAGCAACTGAACAATCACTGACAATACTTGATAAAAAGACATCTGAGAGCCAGATAAAAAACCCTATTTCACATGTATCTATAGATCCTGAAAAATTTCAGTGGGGTGTCCATGTCTAAGTGCCCAAATGAACAAGAATTAAATGTACCACATGCTTTGATGGATTGCAGAATTTCTTGCATATGTAATGCCTGCAATGCTTTGATCTTTCTGGGCTTGTGGACTGAATGACTAACAGGAGGATGTGTGTGATCAAGGACTCACACCTTGACTCCTTATGTCATCTTAAAATACAACAGTCTTGCATATTTTTTCTTTAATTAATATCCAGTCTTGCTATGTAATAGGAATAATATGTATTGATGTAATTTTCAGAACTGCAAAGCGAGCTCTGTGATCCTAATATATTTGTCCTGTTGTGTTTTGAGTAAAAACTCATGGCAATGTGATACAGAAATTACAATGGAATAGCTTACCGAGCCTAGTCTGTCTCTCATACCAACAGCTCAAGAAAAGGTTCAGAAATACAAAAGAAAACTTGTGTGACTGTTCATCTGAAGAGAACTGATACCTATTTTCAGAACTCAACTTTAATGTGTAAATGGAATTATTGGTCTTACATTTATGAGACTTGGAATTTTTAATTACATCATGCTTATAGAGCTTCCATTTACAGTTCTGTGCATTTTTTCTAAGTTCTGAATAGAACGGAGAACTGTATGTTTTCCAAAACATGCTAATGTGAAGCTTCCTTTTATTTCAGTGGAATACATATGTTCAAATGCACGAATATATTCTGTGCTCCTAGAACAAGAAATTACCTCCCAGCTGTTTTGGGAACACAGCTGATCTCAGTCATGGAATTCTGGAGGTGAAAAGTCATTCAATTATTTGTCATGTAACAAATGACTAAGAGGCATAACAGGAGTATGAGGAGAAAAATGACAATAACTGCAATTCCACCGAAGCATAAAAAATAAATGTTAAACTGATGCATTTTTAATATGATACAAAAAAAGGTGAAAAGTACCTTCCAGCTAGAGTTGTAAAAATACCCTTAGCCTTAAGAGGGTCTTTCATTTTTTTATATACTTTCATTCTTTGGAGTTTGGACAGAGTGCAAAGGAGCACAGTACTGAAGAGATTTGACCAAAATGTGAGTGCACACCTGGATAAGCTAGGTAGAGCTACCAGCTTGTATCCTTAAAACAAGCAAAGAATAACTTCATCTGAAATAGCAGGAGAGAAGCCAGGGTTTGAGCAAAGCTGAAGCACTACAACATCCAGGTAAAGAGTTAGCTTTCTCAGCCTTACTTTGGGATTTTTCACTACAGCCTCTGTGGTTTGAGATCTGTCAGCCTTTGTGATCACTCTGTGCTGATTCTGATCACTGCACAACAAACATTAATAAAAGTCACATACTCAAAATAATCCAGGAGACGCTGAACAGCTTTGCTGCATCTGCAGCCTTGTAAATTAACCTATGTTGCATTAAGTATCAAAGGCAGAATAAGGAATACTTTGTAAGATTAAGGATAATAAAGTGGAATAATTTTTTTCAGTAATTTAAATTTTGAATTCTGTGGCATGCTTGTGAGGACTTAAATTTCTGTCTCCAGTAAAATTAAAAAAGTACAGTAATTTCACGACCATAAGGCGCACCGGACTATAAGGTGCAGCCCCTGGGAGTCGGCAACTTTCGCAACTTTGTAGATCATATAAGGCACACTGGACTATAAGGCGCACTATTTTTTTGCAGTGAGGAGCCATGTGGCATGCAAAAAAAGTAATGAATTACTGGCAGGTGCTCAATTTGCAAACATTTTTCAAAGATCGGTGTAGCCTTTAAATGCAGCTCCAGGCGCCCTCCCCGTGCAGCGGGCCCCAGCACTCCCGCCCGCCTCCAGCGCCAGCTGGCACAGCTCACGGCTCCTGGCTCCCACCGTGTGGCTGCGCTGCGTCCCGGCTTCCCCTCGGCCGGCGGTGGCGCCGCTTCTCAGTGTTTTCCCACGGCGTTTTTTCGCTGCTTTCCCGCAACGCTTTTTTGCTGCTTTTTGGCGCCTTCTCGCAGCACTTTTTCGCCGCTTCTCAGTGCTTTTCTGCAGCACTTTTTTGCCGCTTTTCGGCGCTTTCCCACGGCGCTTTTTCACCGCTTTTCCACGGCGCTTTCGCGCCATTTCTCAGTGCTTTCTGACAGCGCTTTTTCGCGCTTTTCCTCGGCGATTTTAGCCGCTTTTCAGCATTTTCCCGCGGTGCTTTTTCGGTGCTTTTTGGTGCTTTCCCGTGGCGCTTCTTGGCACTTCCCTGAAGCTGCGCCGCTTCTCCCTGGCCAGCGGCCGCACCGGTTCCTGGTTTCCCCCGCCTGGCGGCCGCGGCTCCCACAATTCCTGACTCCCCCTGCATGGCCACAGCTCCTGCGGGTCCCGGCACAGATCGCATTTCCGGGTTCGCAAATTTCCGAACTTTGTCCATTATATAAGGCAGACCGGACTATAAGGCGCAGTTCCGGGTTCGGGGGGAAATTTTAGTCAAAAGGGTGCGCCTTATAGTCGTGAAATTACTGTATATAGAAAATCTATTGTCTTGACCTACATGGACAAGTAAGAACCACATGAATACATGTTTATTTGAATTATATGGTTCTTTGTTACCCCCAAAATGAGTCTGTTCAACACACAACCCAATTAAAAAAAAATAATTTTAAAAGTGCTTCTACTTTATTACGTAGATCCATCTAGGTAATTTACGATTTGAATCACCTACTAAAATAGAGTACAGTTCTAATTGCCACTTACATTACTAGCAAAGGCTTCTTCCAGAGAAAAGGTTGAAAGTGCTCTGCTATATTTATTTTTTTACAATCACCCAAATCCTGCCAAATACACAGTACACTTTTAGCAAAGTATATCTGCAAACAGCAAAGTGTACAGCTATTCCATTTCACTGCTTCCATACCTTGCAGCTTTCACTTTTCAGCTAAATTTGATCTTAAGATAAAGTAATAAAATGCTTAACAGTTTGAAAGAAGAACTAACACATGCATGTACAGTAAATTCACGAATACAAGCCGCACTGAGTATAAGCCGCATCTCTGGGTGTTGGCAAATATTTCGGTTTTTGTCCATAGATAAGCCGCACCCGAATATAAGCCGCTCTGTCGTTCGCAGCGAGGACCCGCGTGCAATCAGTAACAGAACCGCGGCAGGGCGGGGTTTACTGGCTGAGCTAAGGCTGTGCAGGCTCGGCCCGCTAGGGGCCGCTGACGGGGCCAGGTGGCCCAGCCCGGTGCTGCCGCTCGGGGCCGGCCGCCGCTGCCCCTGGGCTCGGTCACCCCGAGTCGGCGCTGCCCCGCGGTGGCAGGCAGGGACGGAGCTTCGCCCGCTCCTACGGCAGCGGCGGCGGGCGGGGACAAAGCACCCCGCCTCCTCCCTGAGCCGCGGCAATGGCGGCGCGCACTTCCTCCCCCCTCCCCGGGCCGCGGCAATGGCTGCGCAGGGCTCCCGTCGGCTCCCGGAGCCGCGGCAATGGCGGCGCCCCCCCCACGTCGGCTCCCCAGGCCGCGGCAATGGCGGCGCGGCCCCCCCGAGCCGCGGCAATGGCGGCGCCCCCCCTCCGTCGGCTCCCCGGGCCGCGGTAATGGCGGCGCGGCCCCCCCGCGTCCTCCCCGAGCCGCGGCAATGGCGGCGCTTCCCCCCCGTCGGCTCCCTGGGCCGCGGCAATGGTGGCGCCCCTCCCCCGTCGGCTCCCCGGGCCGCGGCAATGGCGGCGCCCCCCGCCCCCTCCCCCACCCCCCCCCCCCCCCCCACCTCTCCTCCCCGGGCCGCGGCAATGGCGGCGCCCCCCCCCCCTCCTCCCCTGGGCTGCGGCAGAGGAGGGAAGAAGAGAGCTCTCCCGCCTCTCTCCCCGCCCCCCGTGCTGCCTGCAGGGAGCCAGGGCAACACGGTAACACTGTAACAATTGCGAAATGCCGGCTTTTACTGGCCGGTGCTTGGCTCGGCACTCTGGCTGGCACGTCTGGGGTTGTAAATGTCAGAAAATTATTCACATATTAGCCGCACCCGACTATTAGCCGCACTTCCGGGTTTCCACCAAAATTTTTGTCAAATTGCTGCGGCTTGTATTCGTGAAATTACTGTAATCCTCTTATATTATTAATCCATTTATATCCTTTTATATTTAATTTTTCTGTCAGTAATACATGTGAGTAAACATCTTCCAAAAACTCTCTGGTGGCTATGTCTCCTGGTGTTGCACAAGGCTTTTTATCAGTTGGACCCTGGTACACCTGACATGGCCATTTTTGAACCATGTTATATACAGAATGCATTTCCTCTGTAATCCCCTCCAAATACTTAAAACCAAAACAATACTTAAAACCAAACCAAACCAAACCAAATACTTAAAACCAAACCAAAACCAAAACCATGAAAAATCATCAAAGAATAGTCATAAACCGGTACCTAAAACCTGTTCTGTCTTCTCCTTTATATTCCAGCTATGTCTTCTTTTTGCATATGCCGCTGACACTGAACAAGGATCACTTGAATAAATGGAAACCACTCCTGAGTGAAGACTTACAGGGCAAAATCCAAAGTTTTGCAATGAATAACAATGTCAGTGGGGTAACACAAGATACCAATTAGCGAAAAGAAACTATAAAAGCCTTTTGCTAACATTTGATTCATTAAAATTGTCATCTTTTCAACATTCAGGATACTTATATAATTCCAAATTGGACATAAATTAGGGTTGCTAATCTGTGTTGGATGAACTGTTTGTCTTGTTCAATTTTAATGAAAACAAGCAAAACATATATCTAGAAATAGAAGCAGTAACATCAAGCACACTCATAAAAATATAGCAATATTAACTGAAACAAGCAAAACAAATCATCTTTAAAACATCTTTAGGTACCAGGAGTAAATGTAGGATAAACATTTAAACAATTTGGCTGTATTTAAAAACCCTCGATGCAAGATTATAGTTTGTTTCTGTCAATCAAGAAGTGAGTTTGACGCTACAGAGGATACACAATGAAGCAGGATAGTGAGAGCCCTTACCTTCACCTGCGTACGCCAGGATGGAGCGGGCGCGCATCTGCTTCCCCTCCGTGGTTTTACCGGAGCAGGTGTGCGAGCAGGAGGACCAGGCAGACCACGTGCTGAGCACACAGTCCTTGGGGCACGGCGCTTCGCACACCACTGGGACTGGGTAGATGGCATCTCTACACAGTTGCCTGTCAACTTCTTCTCCTGGGAAAAAAAAAAAAATAAAGGCCAGTAGCAGTCTATCATTTGCTAAATTAACTTTAAATGAGCAATTGAGTCCAGATGGGTACACAAATAAATTAGATTCTGTTCTTCTGTATAAACAAGGTAAATAGATTTTTCAATACTTGTCTCCTCTGCCTCGATTCTAGAGGAGCATACTTAAATCTAAGTTGATTTCTTATTCTCATGAAGTGAATGCCAGCTTTTCGTTTTATAATACATAATTGATTCTGCACAAAATCCAAATGTGAGTAACGGAGTGTATAACACACTTATGGAAAATTGTGTATGTGGAGATGCATTTATAGAAATGACCCACTTGCCATCCAGCTTTGTGAGAGAAGGGGAAAAACATCCCAACTTAACCAGTTTTATAATCCACAATTCATCCTTTGAATTGCAGCTATCTGTCAAAATATGAAAAACTGCAGTAAATTACAGTCAGGGTGTTGTTTGGTTAGAAAGATTTTCATTTGTTAGCAAATCAGCAAGGCATCACTCTTTATGTCATGGAAGTATAACAAGATCTATGGATTTGTATTCTGTAAGTACACATTTCATTATAATAAAATGATCCATGTGGTATGAATTGCTTAATGAAATATTAGATAATATTCAAGTAGCAGGCTTGCTTTTGTTTTCAATCAGATGATTGTGGGAGCACTGTGTCTGAGATCTGTCTAAATAGCACCTTAATCACAACATGGATAGTTGTGAGGTGACATGATTTCTTGATCAAATAAGTTAATATTTATTTAGGGAGAATGAATGAACGACCACAATGATGTCAACAAATCTCATGATAAATCTTCATGCTTGAGCAAATGATGGAAAAAATGAAGGAGAGAGAAATTCGGGTCCAGTTTTTAGAGTTATAGCCTTGTTATCACAACATAATGCCTGTTATGAGGAACTAAAAGTATTGCATCTAAGAGCATGCTGGACTTCTAAGGCCTTGATATCCATATACAATTAAGACATGAAAGAGCCACTTCAGTTTTAAACATAAAACTTTTTTTAAAATTTATTTTCTAAAGCGGAAAACATTTCAAAGCATCTCAATGCCTTTTCTGCTATATGATCTTTGCTGTACTAGGGCATAAAGCCTCCTATTATGATTAATCTATTGAAACACTCTTGAATTTTACATGATCCTGACAGGACAAAACATTATGCACTTTCTAAGACCCATCATGTCAACTCCTGTGTTTTAATAGCCAATGTCAACAAAACAATGTCTTATCAATATTTGCAAATGGATGTAAGTCTTCATTACAACAAAATATTTGTTAGATATATTGATTAAATACCCTGTAATTGAATCATAAAGGCATCAGTTATTGTTAACAACTACCACACAGATTCTGAAAGCGAATTCAGTAAGAACTGAGCACACTATAAATGAAGCTAAAAATCTAAAAACTCTGCTTTACTGAGTTTATTGTTTTATTGCTCAATAGATGTAGAATAATAAATTGATTCAAATGCTAATAAAAACAGAAGCTATATAAACTACATTTTTTTGTCATTCAAGGTATACAGTCTTAGAACCTTTTAAATAAGAATCTCTTAAACTGTGTTCCTGAAATCAGGAGGTGTTTTAGCACTAAATCAGATCACGAGTCCCAGAAGTTTTAACCAAATTCTTTGTGAAACAGATATTAGATTCTTTCAAACAGTGCCAAATATTTTATTCATACAGAATATTTAGGCACAACAGAACTACAAACATGATCTTTCTTGGCTCTGAAAGCCAGAGAAAATCCTGGAGCTCATGTTTTTAAAATAGACTAAAGTAGTCATACTCATCTGAATTATAAAGACCTTTGAGATCAAGTCAGTCTCAACAGCTATATTTTCCCATATTAAAATACAAATTTGAGCCCTGTCAAAGACTTCATGGGTCTCCCATGCCAAGTTCTGCTTCCCTCACTGGACTCAGTCTTTGCATCAATTTCTCCCTCTGCCATATTGCAGGTCATCACACCCTGACACCAGTGCAGGAGGGATTCCTTTCTACTTCATCAGATGGGCATTTGTTTGGGTTCAAGGACAAGAGACAGAAGAGAGGACTGTAAACTTATTTTTCAGATAGAAAGAAAAGCTAGAAAAGGGGTGAAACCTACTCTCAAATTGTTCCATTGCTAGGTAAGACTCAATAAGGTAAACTGCTAGGACATATGTATGCTTTGCAAGAAATGCTACTATTACAATAAAGTGTGTCACAGTATAAACAAACAACACTGTACTGAACTTATTTATCACCTATTGGCTTTTAAATTTAAAATCAAGCCTAATTTGGTGCTACAATGAAGACTATTTTCAACTTAGTTTCAGTCAGAGTTTGCATCTCAAATGAAACCAAGCCTTCACTCTCCCAAAATCAAAGGTCCTATTTTTCTTTGCTTTTACAGAGAAAATATTATATAAACCCTATATATTGGCATTTTGTTTTTGTCAAGTGTCCAATTCTTATCTGACGAATTCAATAACATAGAAATGTAGTTGGAAGAAATGTCTTATAATGGGTACTTCTTATCTTCAGGGAAATATTTTATTTATACTAAATTGTTTCTGACATTTCACTAATGATTTTATGAACAGCTTGACCTTTTGTGCCTTCCTCTAAACTGTGTAGTGTAGTCAACCACCAGGAACCACTCAACCATGAGCTGGGAACAATGCCAGTGTAAAGACTACTTAGAAAAAGTCCCACTTGGAAATGTTTGCCATTGAGTGCTGAAGCAAGTCCAGAGGAGGGCCATGAAGGTGAGTAGAGGGTCGGAATATATCTCCCATGAGAAATGGCTGAGAAAATTGAAGTTGTTCAGCCTGGAGAATCCAAGGAGACATTATAGCAGCCTTTTATTACCTGAAAAAGGCTGTCAAGAAAGATGAAAAGGGGTTTTTCAAAAATGCATGTAATGATAAAACAAGGGAGAAAGGTTTTAAACTAGAAGATAGAAGATTAAAAAAGACTTTCTTTACTGTGAAGGAGGAGAGGCACTGTAACAGGTTGTAGATGTGGTGGATGCCCCATCCCTGGAAGTGTTCAAGATCAGGTTAGAGGGATCTGTTTCAGTGGAAGGTGTCCTTGCCCATGGCAGAGAGATTGGAACTAGATGAACTTTGAGGACCCTTCCAACCCTAACCATTCGATGATTCTATGATTTTATTTGAACATTATGGGTAAAAATTTATGCTGCATAAGTACTGGGGACAGAACTTAAAAAAAACATTACTAAAAGGCCTCTGCCCTGGGTTATTTGTACCCTAAACAAGAGAATGACAAAAACTTAAGGCAGAGAGATGAATACAGAATATGACATTTCTGTCAAAAGAACCCTTCACCACTGACCAGTTGACTTGTTCATTAAAATCTTGAATTTTACAATATTCCATATTTACAGACAGTGCCTATGTTGTTGAATTATATTTCTCCCTGAGGCAAGAGGCACACATTTTGGACGAAAATCTCCAAACTGCACACAGCACATAAAAATGGTAGGCATCAAAACAGGAGTTTTTCTAAAATTTAAAATGTCAAAAAATTTTAAACCTTTCCCGGAATTCTTTTTACAAATTTATATCAGTGAGGAGTGCTGAGGGGATAGTCTTTCAAATACATATCTCTTTCTCAAATAATTATGCTAGATTAATCTAGGCAATCAGCAAAACAAGTCACTACATTAAAACCTCCTTTTGGCCAACTTCTTGGCTCAAAGACTTCCTAGCATGTGTGCTCACATGAGAGTGTCTATTGAAGTACACAACTATTTAGTTGTTTTGAAACGAACAAACAAAAACAACCAAAGAACACCACCCCAACAAGCAAAAAAACCCCCAAATTACAGAATAGGTTCATTTTTACAGATCAGAGAGGTAGTTTGTGAATAACATTCAGGAGGAAGTGATTAATAAATATCAGTATTCATATCACCATTTTTGTCTCATTATATTCACAAAGCGGGTATTGTGTCTGTGAAAATTTAGTCTAGATGCTAAAGGTTAGACTAGACCACATTCTGTGGCTGATGTAGTTGAATCATGTCAGTCCTTCGTGTTTTTGTTTACTCATCTGTAAAACACATCTGATATTTAAGTTTCTTGTAAAATGCTTTAAGTTCTAATGGGAAGCATTCCTAGAGCTGGAATCACTAGAGAGACATGGTAAAGAAACCCTCTTGCTCATTGTGCATCTTTTAACATGGTGCATGCCTCAGTGCACAGTAAAAAATTGCTGTCAAAATCTGACCTGTAGTAAATGGGAAGGCAAGTGTTTAACAGAGAGCAAAATATTTTTTAAGCCTTAAAATGAACAGTAAAATCACTGCAAGATTCAATGAGGCATAGAGAACAACTTAAAAAAATCAGCATAAAATAAAATTGCTCCTGGAGCTCTATGCAGTAAGTCAATGAGCCTGGTCTCAGTTCTAAATGAGGAAACCAGCTATTGTTTCTGAAAGACTGAAGTATAACCTGATAGAAACTAAGTAAATTTTTACAATAAAATAAAAATAAAAGGAATTAAATCAAGAGAGTGCTTTGAACATTACTATCTAACATTATTTTTAACTTGCCTGTGAAATCAGTAAAGGACAGGAATACCACATAGTGATAAAACAGATTTTACAGCTGTATTTTAAAGTTCATAAAAGAAGTAATGACAGCAACTGAGCCCAAATAATAAAACTACAGACTTCATATTATTTATTGCTTGTTTCAATACGTTCAAATTTACTATTATATCTTCAATTTGAAAGGAAACTGTCTTTCGTATCGGTGTCTTGTATAGGAAGTGTCATCCACTGGAAAACTTCTGGGCAGCTGAAATATGTGGAAAAGCACTACAGAGCTCAATTTCTAATGTATTTGTGGGTGAGGACGGCCTTGTCACTATTTAACAACCTTAAGTAATGCCTCTAAGGATGGAGGGACTGCAGGATAAAAACACAGTATTACTTCACACAGTAGCAAAATCTGTGAGCTGTGCTGGCTGGGCTGAGCGGCTGGTTGCCACTGACTGTTTCCTTCTTTCCTGTGTAGAAAAATAATCAACAGGAAAGTATTGAACTGACTCTAGTATGAGTTGTAAGGCTGAAACGGCTGAGAATGTTCATCTTGAACTCCTATGCAGTTTCCCGTATGCATTCCTTTCACATAAGGACCTATACCTGTCTTTACACTGACTTGAGGAGCCAAAAATCCTGTGTGGACTCTGCCCATAAAGAACAAAATATGCCTTTCTATATTCAAAACCAGATCTGTGCTATGCTCTTGGTCCTATTTTCACTTGAAACTAACTTTAACCACTGTCACAGTTCGCAAACCATATCCTTCTCCACTAAAAGTCCATAACCTACCCACCTCAAAGTTACAGGAAAGTCATGACTACACTGTAAGAGTATAGCAGCAGCTTTAATGAGTTTAACTGTAATTATTCTAAAGACTTTTTTTTAAAAAAAATCAAGAAAACAACTAAGAAAATATACAAATTTATCCAAATGTGAAATTCCATATTAGATTTTCTTAAGTAGTAACCTGGTGAACACATTGAATGATTAGTCTAATGCAAAATGGAAACTCTTCACATTACAAAAAAGCTACCAAACTTATCAAAACCTCATATATCTTCACATGCTAGGACATCTTCAGTCCTGCAAATGAGCAGACAGTAATCAATCACCAGGATAAACTGAAATCATTGTTTTAATTTCTAATACTTCTGTGTTTCTTTCAAATCAGTGATTACCAAACTTCACTGCAACAGGAAAAATCATGCCTGCTTACCATGAACAGTCACAGCAAATTATGTTTTCCTTCCAAATCTGGAAGCTCCAGTAGAAGTTTGATGTTTTCTTTTTAAAATGGTAAGAAAATAACTCAGGACTGACTTTTTGGTTTTTTTGGGGGAAATTCCGTTTTGTTGTTTGTTTTTCCTCATACAGGAGGAGTTCTCTGAGGAACACTGTCTTTCTTAGAGCATGTGTCTAAGTGCATGCAACTTCAAAAAACTGACCCAGATTTTTCAGTTGGGAGAATTTAGAAGTTAATCTCTGAAAATCTAATCAAATAAGTCACAGAAAAGAGAAACAATAATATTTATATGAAATTAATAATTTACCATCTTGTTTAGCTCAAGAGTCTTAGGATTAGAAGACAAAAAAAGCAGCACATGCAGCAATATCTGACTGACAGAACAATTTTTGCCCTTCAATCAGTTCAATACTAGCAAATAACATATATTTTGATAGACAATAGGAAAATTTAAATGTTTTATCAATCCCACTATCCTTCATATCATGTTGATGCATTTATTCATATCTGCTCCAAAAAAAATCTTTAATGTTAGTAAAATGGTAGTGTCTTCCAAAACTGCATCAACAGTGCATTGCCTTAGTAATTATTCTCCATTGCAGTTCCTGAATCAGCTGTCAAAAAATATTGATAAATTGTCAACATTTGGAACAATTTTTAAACTCTCTAGTTATCAAACATAAAGAAATATTAACTACAATTTATGACCTCAATATATCCCGCTTCATTGACTCCTAAGTTTTTCAAAAAACAAAGTGTGAAAAGATTATGTATCTTCCACTTTTATTATCCTTATCAAGTGAAGCTTCTACATTCATTTCTAATGCTTAGGTGCCTAGCTAGTAACTCCAAGTGTTAAATCAGTTGCTAATTCCCTAATCACATGCCTTTCTCTCAATCGCTTTTGCTAAGTAGCATTTGCATTTAATTAAGTACATCTTAATTAGTTGATGGGTAATATTCTTGAAGTAATTTTCTTCTGAGAAGCCTAAGTAGAAACGGCACTGATTTCTATGAAGACAAATACACTGGTTGCTCACATCTGTTCATTATGCAAAAATGACAGAAAGTTGGTCTAATAGTTTAATGATATGTAAACATTGCATGATTGTAAACTGTTAGATTTGGTGGTTTGCGTGTGCAAATTTACTGTGGTTTTGGTTTCAGTGTATTATCATACAGTTTATTCCTTACTGAAAGAAAAATGGTAAATGTGATACTTTGGCCACTTACTCAAAAACCCATGTGAATATCATAAACGTGTATGGGGTTTTTTGGTTTGGGGGTTTTTGTTTTTTGGGTTTTTATTTTTTTTAAACAAGAAACTTGAGAGCACAAGCATCACAAGGTACCATAATTTTATTTACATCTTTACCCTTCCTGCACAAGTGACAAACCAGTGACATATAGAAAAGGCCATCGACTGCAGTCCTTTCCCTATGCAAATACTGGAAGATACATATACCTTTTAAAACAAAATACTAAATTTTAAAATGTGATTTTGGCTTTTTTAAAGCAAACGTTTGCAAGGACAAAGGACTAGCAACGACAGGAAGTAATAGTATACAAAAGGAAAATAGCTGGAGCTTAGAAACCCACCATATCGAGTGTTTTTCCAATCAAAGATAACAGCATGTTAACACACTTAAGAAAAAAATAATGATCTTTTTATTGTTTTCTATTCCTTAATGAGATGAAACACCACATTTTATAAGCAATAACTTCTTGTTAATGGCTATATGCAAATTTCTTCTTTATTCACCTTATGGGAAAAAGAATTCTGATGAGTGGGATGACACTGGCTTCAAGAACTCCCACATTCATGCAGAAATGTAATTTCAAAAATAGCACCTGAACACTTTGGCTTCTTTGCTGTACCAAACAAAATGAGCTCAGTTGCAGCTTACAGGGCAGCGTGTGTTTGCTAACCTTTCCCACAACACAGCATATTACCAACTGGGTATAAAAAAGGCAGAAGCAGGTAACACTCTGCAAGGGTTTTATAGGAAAGCTGAAATGTGAAAGCCATTCTGCTCCAGGGGTAAGACAGTTCTGGTCACAAGGTTTCTTCTCTGTCCTTAAATTCATCCAAATTTTCAATCATGCAAATTTCAAGAAAAGCAAGTCAATGATAAAAAAATCCAGTATCCACTGATAAAAGATCAGTATTCCTTAATACAACAGGTAACTAATACATTAATACCTCATGCACCATACACAGAACAGTTACAAGAATAACCAAAACCAAAATAACACTCCATACCTTTAAATAATGGTAAAAATAAAGGGAAAACTCTGACACAAAAATTAAGAACATATTTTAAAGATGGATATTTCCTGCTATAATTGCTTCAGATGGAAAATGTATTTGCATATTCTTTGGCAGTAACTTAAAATAACAGTTAAACATGATGAACTAACACCTTCAGAAACAATATTAATGCTTCTAGTAATCCCATTTTCATGTCTGGTAATAACAGAACACATGTATCTCCATTTAGATCAGCATCATCTATCAGGATTACAGTCAAATAGACAGAGTCTAAATTTGCCTGACACAAATAAAACCAGGGAAGAAATAGTATTTCTTTACTCAAATAATATATTGTTATTTAAAATGAAGTGACATTTGGCCAGATTAAACAAGAATATGAAAAAATAATAACCCATAACTATGCTAAAATACAATTATACAGAAAACTGAGGGGAAAAAACAAAAAAAAAACCCTAACTACAGCTTAAAAAGTAACACAGCCTTTTTTTCTCTGACACAACCCTATAAGTTACTGAGTGCATATTTTGTACTATGCATCAAAGACTAATGGTAAACTCTTCTTACAGATGATACTTTGATTCTTCACTGCTTCTGATAGCACTGAATATTCAACAGCATGAAATAGGCTGTATACCACCTACTAAAGTCAGTACCTCTGAAAAAAACAGACCTAAAGGATACTGAAGAATTAATCCAAATTAATTAAACTAGGACTTTGAAGGGGATTAGTGAAACTGTATTAACATTTTTCATGGCAATCCTTATTCAGAATGAAAGAGAAAATTCTTGACAAATAGAATTAAGACCATTTTAACTTTGAATAAGAGGATTCACAGACACATTTAATATAGTTTATGTAATTAGTTTTGCAGTTAATTTGGATCAACTTTGGAAAGTATCTTCATGCATATAAGCAAAGTAAACAAAAACTGAAACATTATATGCCATTCGCTGAAAACCTCCTATTCTTTTAACTTGATGATATAGTAGACTCGTACCACAGGGATAGAAGTTCAATAATTCTAATAAAGACTCCAGCAGAGTACCCAAAGACTGCCTAACAACAGGAGTAAAATTTTCCTACTGCTTGACAGGTAGTTGAAGCATTTTCATGGTTCATTTGCTAATGTAGTCTTACTGAGAATGATAAGGAACAGAGAATACAAGTGCATTGATCATAACCAAGCAGAGTTGCCTTCTAGTGTCAAATAAGCCAATCAAATGTCATCTTGATATGAAAGAAAAAATAAGTTTGATGACAGGCTACGGTCCCATTGAGAATAAAATCAATATTAGTCATGGGACCAAGTGGGATCAATATGTCAAACCAATAGGCCATTTTAGCAGGATGGGGAAAGAAGGGGAAAAGTGCTGACAGAGCAATTTGAAAAAAGAGGACAGTGAGAACCTTGAGGATGAGATCAAATGAAAATTCACACTGTATTTCTGAAAACACTTGTCAAAAGCACCAACTCACCTTAAAAAGATATAGCTTGTTCCAAGATCAACAGAGCATTGTCATAAACTTTTCCCAATCAAACCACAATTCATATAATGACAAATTTACATACAAGGATGACTTCCAGAAAAATGATTAAAAAGACTTCCTCTATTTGTTTTTAAAATGTCACAGAAGCTCTACTGTGTTTAAAAGGGCAGACAAATCTTTACAAAGATTTTAGAAATAGCCATGTTGTAATTTGAATGTTGGTAATAGTAAGATTGAAAATACATGGATTTAAAAATGCAACATATTTAATGCAATGTGTCTTTTTGATTATTTAAAGAAAGAACATGTTTTATTAATCACAGAAAGTTTTTGCACTATTTTTTCACTGCTGAGTATTCTCAGTAAATTTGTAACTTCATCATGTGTGGACACAGACTATTGTAGCCTTTAAAAAGGCTTCACAGGTATTTTATTGTAAGTGCTATTTTACTCATTTCCTCCTCCCATCCAATAAGGTCAAAATAACCTGGAGAACAAGTTTGAGAAGGGCAATGGAATGGCAGTGACTTCAAACCAGTTTGATTAGAGAAGATATTTCTGATGTGCTCATATGAACTAGATTAACATTCAGGGATATGAGTTAGGAGTAGAAGCATAAAAGGGAAATAGTAGGCAAGAAAAACAGTAGCATGAAAACAATGTGACAGTTCCACTAATGTCAGTAGAATGACAGTGCTCGCCACAATCTTTTCAACAATTCCCTACACTGAGTTACTAATCTGCATATTTTTAGCAGCTACCTCAAATGGCCTGGTTTTTCAAGAAACAACAAGACTTTCACAAACTTTAGGCTTCTCATTTTCAGCATAAACATTATCTATGGTTAATAAATTTACACATTTAGGCAAAGAATTCCAAAAATGTTGCATCATAAATGGGTTAATATATACTTCAGCAGTGCAGTATTTTCCTAGAATTTGGCCACCAGCATCATAACATTATTCTTCTCTGTAATGCAAAAGCTTACCTCACAGATGAAGAGAATGATTAATGGTTTGCACCTGACAGATTATTAAGTAAATTTTTCAGTTGGTCAATTATCTAGTATTTCACTACTATTCTGTGAATTTGCAGCAAGTTTACAACTGTGTGTTCATATACATTGTTGTACCTCTTGCCACACAAAGACACACGTAACTCAAAAGGGAGTTTAAGAGAATAAGAAAAATTATTTTATATGGCAAAAGATGATTGCAAACATTTTCTTTGCATTATTCATCCACTGCAGCTAGTAAAGAGTTGTCACTCTCTATGTAATCTGACAGCTCAATTCAACCACAGTTAAAACATAGGACCCAAGAGGTGTAAGAGAGATCACTGCCATTGTCATGTTTACACATTTCGGAGAAATGTTTTTTAAATTAATTTCATGGATGCTTTTGTCTGTGTCCTACTACAGGCAGATAAAATTCAGTCTTTGGAGAACATCTTTTTATCCATCTTGCAATGAATATCTTCTCATCATTATGTGTGGAAGGTACAGCATGCCTTTAGGGAGCTCAGACTGTGAATTAATCTTCTCTTTTGGAAACATTTTCACAGCTGATTCCTCCCAAGAAGACTAAAACTAACCCATCCTTTTGACTTTTCCTTTCTCCCAGCCTCTAAGTGTATGGATTCAGAGAAGGAGCTGTCAGGAAAGCAACCACAGCACTAAATAACACTACATCTTATAAATTCATGCTGTGGAAGGAAATATAGCATTGTCACAAACAAAACAAAAAACCCAAGAGCACCTATGCAAGTATAGGGACATTACAAGTTTTATACTCTGTTAATGTTATGCAAGCTAATGTCCTAAAGTCAAAGAAATCAGAGATTTCACTGTAGATTGACACCTACTCACAGAAATCCACTGTACTCTAGAAGTAGGGTTTCCTTTCACTACTGGCTTCCTAGAAGCCTTCCACAATATATAAGAAGCTTCCAGTTTATGTAATTCTTCTTTTTCCCCTCTTTAAATATAACCCCTCAATTCTGAGACACCCAGAACAAGAGATTTCATGTAGTTTCTGCTTAATATCTTTTGTCTGGAAAACACTCCTGCATAATTTGCTATTCATAAAATAGTATTAGTACCAATAAAGGATGTCTAAATAAAATTAGACCCAAACATCTGATAATTCCTAGGGCAAGATTTATACACTTAATCCAAAAGTTACTCCCAAAACTCTATCAAGAGACCAAACAACAAATGACAAAATGAAAGCTACCTTTGTATAATGCAGTTTTTTTAACTGCACAATCACATGCTGATTATTTTTCCACTGGGTCCCTTCCTCCTTCAGTTCACAGATTGGAAACTCCTTAATGAGGAGCTATTTGGTATTTTTAGTTTTATTCCCTTTGTTCAAGTCATGAGCCTATGTTTTATTTACCACACACTAATTAAAAGCGTTATTAAAACAGAATTGGCATTTTTCCTAAGATCTTTCTGTCATGACTATCAGACGCCCACTAGCACAGCGTTATTTTCAGAACACTGAAGATGTGATGGGTCAGCATTATTTATATTTTGCTGATGCTAAACAAAAGCAGAGAAAAATTAAACCCTGAAGAATAGGACAACTAAGGTTAGTTGTCTCACAGACATTGCATTCATTACTACAAAATGCCCACTTAATCACCAAAGGAAATACACCTGTCTCACAAATAAGTGGCAGGCTCTGTAGAGAAAATGTCATGTTGGCACAATTAAATAATTAAGTACTTCTTTCTGATGCATTCACATAAGGATCCGACAAACTAGTTTAAAGTCAAATCATAAATAATATTTCTGTCATGGGTATTGCACTGATGCTGGAAACTGCTGCTCTATCTGGTGGTCTTATGGGACAAAAGCAGAAGCAGACTAAAATTCATTGCATTCCAGCTCTAGGAGTTAAAAATTTTCTTTTCTTCCTCATTCTCTGGCTTCTTACCCAGCCTTATTTTCTCCAGACCCTAATCCTACTCTGACACCTCACTGTCCTTTTCACCCAGCCCTGCCAAATTCTTTCCAGATGCTTGTCAAATCCTCCCATGGGCTGACCCTTAGCAGATTAAATCCCTCACCAAAGTCATTCCTAATGCTTGTCTTCTATAACTTTGAGTTCTTTTCTCGGTCTCAGGAAATTTCCCTGGAGAAAACCAGAGCCAAATCCTACCTTTTCCCAGATTTCAACCTAATTGCTTGGCCAGAACAAGTTTCTTCCTCTTGTCTTGCCCTTTTTCACCAAGTCCCAGTTAGGAACCTCTCTCTCCCTCTGCTGGAGTTGCAGCTATGTAGAGTCACAAACTACCTGCACTCCAAAATCTGAAATCTGGGAACACTGGAGAAACTGGTATCAATTGTTTGCCTTGATTCTGAGTAATTGTTGTGTCTGAGCATGTTTCAGTTTGAAGTTTCTTAAGTATTCAGTGAAGATTTTGCTTGTGCTGTGCACAACAGTTGCAAGAATTGCAAAATGACATGGACTATCTTAAGGCTCTAAGTGGCCACTAGAACAGTTGTCTTGTGAATCAAGTATTTTTTTGGCAGATAAGACCAATTTTTCATTAATCAGTACTCAACACAAATTATGGTCTATGAGAAAGGTCAGACAATGAGCTGCTCTAGGCTGGAAGTACTGAGAGTAAAATTCCAATTTATTCTGTCTCACCATGACTAGCTCATGATGATGGTTTTATCCTTATCATTTATCAACACAGTGGTTTCACAGCTTTGAAATTTTATAACATTTATTTAGAAAATGGACCATAAGTATGCAGGTTGTTGTAAAATATAAATAGGCCTGTGCAACGTTTTCTCAGATGGAAAACTGACTCCAATCAAACCTAGTGAGAATATACTGTCTTAGAACATTTTATTATAGAGATTAATGATGAGTGCTGCATCATATAATCTTCTGAGAGAGTGGCACTTAATGTATAGCTATGTAGCATTATTTTTATATATAACAGAATTAGATGTAAAATTATTTCTTCGAAATTTGTTTTGTAAAAATATTTCAAAGATTTTCTGGGTATGTTCTAGGGAGTTAACAAGTTTCGGCAGAAATCCAAAACCAAAGGTGTTCAACATGGTTCTAGAAATCCTGTTTCATAATCCATCCTTAACTCCTTATCCCCCTTTTTTCCTTGTTTCATAATAGAATAATTTTAAGTGATAAATGGAAAAACTGTGAAGCATTAAATTGACCTTCATAAAAAAAAATCACAGTTGTTATGAAGTGTACCTACAATTATCCCTCTCTGTGTTCTTAGCATGATGAAGTTTGGAGCCTAACAAGAAATGGGTTCCTGCATTGCTGAATACTGCATAAATCAAAACATATGCATAAAAATCCCTCCTTTCTAATTTAGTCACATACCATTCTTGCAATATCCTACTGGTTGTGCCATCAAAACCAAAAGTTACTAAGAATATGGATCATATGAAACATTGCACTCTCTCAGACACATTTTCAAAATATTTGCACTTTCCACTCCAGCAACCTCTACTCCTAGAAGTCCAATAAATTTTACACAAGTGCAGAATTGCATTTTAGAAGTAAACAGGTCAAAATAAACCAAACTTGCCTGACCAGACCGTCACATTTTGATCTATGACACCAGAAAAACATTTTGGCAATTAGGTTGGCCCACCTGTTTTTACCTTAATTATATTATTTATGGACATTAATGTCCCATTAGGCATTGTCCATACGAAGTGCATCTTAAAAATATATGATAAACTGGAAGTAAGGGTCTATTGCACTGTCGTAAGTGCTAATTGTTTATTGGACTATACAGATGAAATGCTGGTTTGTTTTGTTTATCCCTTTAACTGCTATCATCACATCAAATTACAGGCAAACTATTAAAGATATGCACAAATAAAGTTATATATTTAATTCTTTCCATATAATTACATTTCTACATGTTACATAAATGCTAAAAGCATCCATTCTTTTATGAAACTCAGTAGTGACATTACACTTTCCTAAGATCAAGATGAGAGACAAAAAGGAATTGGTGTCATCAATTAAACGTGACTTTTTATTAACAGAAGAGTTATTAATTATCAAACTGATATTATTCTGAGACTTCAATAAGATAGTTTCAGCAGTATACTGTGCTCTTGTTTTTCCTTATATTCCGTTACATTAAATAAAACAAATCTTGTTAAAAATAAATGCCTTCAAAGTCCAATGATCTGAAACATAACGGCCTGAGAGTGTCGCTTTTCAGGTCCTTTAAATTCACTATATTTTACCCTCACTAAGAAATTCTTAAATAAACCAAGCATCCAAGAAACGTATTCAATAGTTCCTTACATTAGCAGAAAAATGAAAGGAAAGGAAGGAAGGACTTGGGTATAAGTTTCATAACCCATGTGTTTACAGTGAGGAACAAGGTATGCATCTTACATTTGATTTAAGTGTCCTCAGATGGTCATTCTAAAAGCTGTCAGCAGCAAAGAACACTTTAAAACAATGCTGTTATGATATTAGCAAGGAAACAAATATTGGGAAATGATGACTAATACCAACATAACCAAGTTCCAGTAAGCATAAGGCACTATGAACTTAAAGGAACTGTCATTAGCTACTGTGTTTTTTGCTAATTGACTGCTGAGCATTGACCAGATTTTGATCTGGGTTTTCTTACAGGCATAACTGAATAACTCAATGTAATTTGAATTTGAATCTGGCTCTTTGTTCTTGAAAAAGAACTAAGTCATAAAGTGACACAAAGTGGTATTTTCTTTTCTAAATAATCATCATAACATCCAACCAGTCTGATGGTTGCTTCATTCAATTCATAAAGCTGCACAATAGAAATGCCAGAAAAGTAGATTCTTTACATGTGGGCACATCTATATGCTCAGGTCCATTGAATTTCTTATTGTTTCCCATCATGAAAATAAATGACAACCAGAAGAATCCTCAGCATTTGATTCAAACTATAAATATACAGAAAGACACAATTCTGAAATCAGTCAAAATATTTTAAAGAAAAATTGTTGTACCAGCCAAACTTCAGTTTTTCCTGAAATTTATTCTGCATATTTCATTAGCTGCTTATCGTAACATGATATAAAACCATGACCAAAAAATTAAGGAAGGAAGTTGAGATACTAAACAGAAACTATAGAAGAAAATTTAAAATAGATGAAGAAATTGTATAAGATTTACTTTAAAGTAAAATTCAACAAAAATAAAAGAAGAGATATTTCAGAAATAAATAAATATTTCTAACCCTTGAGAAAAACAATAAGGCAAATATAACATAGAATGTTTTATTGTTAAGTATGGTGCCTTCTGTTAGTCTCACTAGCTGAGAATAAACACAGATAAAGGACAGGTAACCTGAAAATACACTCTGCTCCATTTTGGTCAGTATAGTGTTTCAGCTCCAGGTAAAATAGTTAAACTAATTGTTTTGTAAAGTTTCTAAACGAACCAGACTAGTTCACCTTCTATGTATTTTAATTAGTACCAACATCACTGCTTTGCCCCTAGTGTTGAAAAACTGGTAAAATCCTCCCATTTACATCAGAAAATATTGATGCCAGTGGTGGTTTGAATCTACACTTCAGTCTGAGAAAAACCAGACCTGTGTCACCCACCTCTGCACAGGTGCCAGAAGGGAAGTTGTGGCGCTCAGTTACATCAGCACACTCTGCCTACACAACTACAGCAGCAATTTTGCTACTTCAAAGAGTTGTATGAATTTACATATACACAAAGGGCCTTGGTGTTGCCATGGTTTCTTCTTTCAAGGTAAGTGACTCTCAGCTGTGAGACAGAAGATGGCAATGAGTCCACTCCTGTCTGTCCCCTGTAGAGTTACCATAACCCAACAATTAGTGAGCCTCAAGAGCTTCAAGATCCAAAAGAAACCTGTGCTTCAAAAGTGAGATCTGTTTTTTCTGGAGTAACGCATGCAGCAGTACAAAGCCCAGTATACTATAAAGCTGTAAACCAATATATTATTTACAAATTCTTAGAAAATGAGCAAGTAATTTCAGATTACTGTGTGAGGACCAGACGTACACTACAGCCAATGCCAGTACCTGAGCAACAGCCTTCAGCCCAAAGTCAAAACAAAACAAAAAAAATGAGTGGACAAACATTTTAAAGTATTTCATCAGCAGTTAATATTGCAGATATTTATGTCAGAAATTCTTTTTCCTTATTAACATAAGAGTAGCAGTAATATGTCTGTTAACAAAGTGGAGAAGCAGATAGCTTTCCCACAATGGACTTTAAATAACACAGAGATTTTTGAAACTGTATTCTTCATAGATTGCCATAGGTACAGAGAAATAGAGCAAATTCATCTGTTCTAAAATTACTCTTCTGAGTGTGAACTGTGTTAATACACTTAATAATAGATAGCATGTACACAGGTGTGTATGCCAATCTATGTGTATGACTTGCATCTATTACCTATACAACAAAAAGATGAATAACAATTTATTTTTAAAAAGTCATTCTATCATTACCAAAAGTTAAGCTGTAGAATGGAATACAAGTAACAGATGTCTAATTCTTAAAATTATATATACAACGAAGGAATTCTGATCACTTTGTGTCCAGTCTGGGAGCTTCCACAACAAAGAGGTGTTTTTTTCACCTAAAAAACTCCATTCTAAAATCTCCTGGAAGATTTACCAAGAATATTTATTCCAAAAATGTTCTCTCCAAAGTAAAAGAACTGAAGTCCAATTTATATAATAAAATACATCAGAGTTCATTATAGCCTCTGCAATGACAACCTGGGGTACTGAATGTCATGCTTTTTTCAGCCTGAATGAAAATTCTGATTACTGCCATCCACTGTGCAAAGAGTGACAATCAGAGACCTCCAGCAATGAGATGGGAGGATAACCTATTGTTATCTCAAAGGCTGTAATGACTCATCTACAAACCAAAATGGAGAGAAAAGCTAATTCCAAATATATGAAACAACTTCACAAACACTGCTGCTAATTGTGAAGCCAAACATCCAGCACAGGACATATTATCCCAATTAATCATGCTTAAGATATATAGAATGATCCTACTGTGCACAGGATGAGAATCTACTAATCAGTGTTGGGTTTATTTTACATTAAAATTACAGAGCTTTATCCTTCTAGAGTACTGTGCTTAGTCTGAAATACACACTACCAGCCTTTTTTGTTTTATAAAGCAGAAGCCAAGGGCACAATACGCTCTTTTTTGAGTACATTCAAGTCCCTTCATTTCCTATCCAGTCACTTTAAGATTTAAGATTGGCTTAATTCCTAATAATAATAATTAGAAGAAGAACTCTGGAAGAGACTGAAGATAATATTGTCAAACGAAGATTAGTTTAGTTTGAGTAACATAGCAACCTTATACGATAGTTAATACTTTCCATACTATTTTCTTTCAGGGTTACTTTAACCTGTAAAACTGAAATTAAATTCCCTGTGTGCTACTAAGGTCAAAAATATAGCAACACATGACTATTACACAAATTATTTACCCTGTTAATAAAGGTATAGTATTTAACTGACAATCAATGGAGTCTCCTCCAAGAAGTATTCAAAAAACATTGAATATAACAAATTTCTTATAATGAGTAATTTGAACCATAATGTTTAGACAATGGAAGAGTAGAATTCTCCAAACTTTATTTTACTGGAACTAGCCTGAAGCTGTGGGGCTTAAAGCAAACTTGCCCGACTGCAAAGTGTTTCTCTCTTGTATTTTCCAGAGCAGAATCTAGAAGCCTGCAACAATGGCTTGGTGAAGGACACCATGGATATTCTGTTGACCACCAGGGTAGGAGGCAAAAGTACTAGACAGGAACTACCTGGAAAGAGGTGGTGGTGTTTAGAAAGTATCTATGAGTTGTCTACAGGGTTTCTAGTGGGTTGGTGCTGTGGGAGGCAAAGCAGTAAGATGCTTGAGCAGAGAGAGTCAGCTTGTAGGGGGAGATTGCTGTTGGTGGGTCTTTGCTTCTACTGCATTGTGATAATCCTTCCCAGGAGAGAGCGAAGCAGCAGACACTTGGCATTACTGGGGAAGTACACAGACGACTGTTTATTAAAATAAGGAATTTCAAAGAAGAGCCGGGGCAATTAATTTCATTACTCTCTGTTGCTTTTGCACTCTCAAACATAACTGAACACATATTTTTGTGATTGGATGAATGGGTGATCAGATCTTTACAAAAAACCACACAATTGCAATTTGTTTTCTCATTCCTTTGAAGCTATGCTCACAACTCTTTAATCTTAGACTGACAGGCCAAACTCTGACTTCTCATTCTTTCTGAGGCAGACTACCGATCTAGGCAATATATAGGCCATATATTTACAGCAATATATAATGCCATATAATTCAGAAAGATAGAGAGACAGAAAACAAATACTGGGAGTATTTGTTTAAAAAGTTAAACACAAGTTTTCAAAGTCAAATTTGGCCAAAACCAAAGCCCATGAAGTGCCAAGAGCAAATCCTGTGAATTTCAATAGAAAATATCATATACATGAGACACCTCAAAGTTTAATGGCTGAATTGCATGCTCCAAATATACAATAAGTTATAGTCAATATAAATGATTATATTACAATTTAGAAAGAAATTAGATGTGCGAGAAAACACATTCCTCAAAATAAAGGTAAGCTAAAGTAATCATAATCTAGAAAAGGAAAAAAAAATAGGCTTTTTGTTTTACAGATTTTTTTAAGTATCTTCACAACTATTTAGGAAACACCTTGATTTATGAGGAAAAGGACATTTTTCATCTGAAAATGTATACAAAAAACCTCTGTGAACAGCTTCAGTGTTGTTCCCAAGAAATTATTAAATTTCAAAAGGACATTTTTTGAGTTAAGGATATGAAATATAGTAGATTGAAATGCAATTCTAGCTAATCTCTTTCTGAGCTGAAAAATGGTTGCTAGCTCTCCTAGGTGTATGCAGAAAAATAAAGCTCACATTCTAACTCTAAGCATTTCAATTTAAGCCCCAAAACTCAATTACAACCAAAAGTCTTCAGCATGAAAGCTCAAGATTTAAATATCTCTATAATCAGTTCTTATTACTTCTGACTGATTTAATTTCAAAATATTTTGTGCAGCTGGTAACACTCATCAGAGGTGTCCTCTTACTTAATCCTCTGTTGGAACTTAGAAGCTTACCATACCACACTGCAGTCAATACAATTATTTTAATTTATATGCAGCTCTAGACTATAATATTACTAATGAATAAGGACTACTCTTACAACAGTAATTCATGAATCTTCAGGAGATTAAAGTATTCTGTAAGCAGCTTTCAAAATTGGCTTTCATGACTATGTCATGCAAGATCTGTTTTGTCTCACAGAAGATAATTGAATAATGGTGGTATTTTTTTTGACCTTTTGAAGAAGCAAGACAGCTTGGACTGTCAACCTAACTCCATAACACACATCAAACCATCCTTTTTAATAAACACATTATTATTTTCCTTCCAGCTATACTTACTGCAGTGCATCTTTGCTCACATTCTATTTGTTTCTGGGCTCAGAAGAGCCTATTTGTTAGTGGGATTACATCAGGGAATTCATTCAAGCCACTGCAGGCATGAATCTGATCTAGTGGGAAACAATAGCTGTTTTCTATTTAATTTTCTGCAAATTACCTCGTGAAGCTTTGAAAACCTACACAGTGCAGGGGAAGGATCTTGGTCCTAGAGCAACTAGGGGTCTTACCCTTGCTCTGCAGTATTAATGGGTATTCATATCCATTCCAGACAGCTTGGTTTTAAGGATCAAGAGAGCTGAGAACAAAAACTGATGCCCTTTTAGATGACATTTTAGTATGTTCACTCTAGTTGGTGTGGATCTAGTAAAAATCATCCATCTTACCATCGCTGTTGATGCAGACGACAACAGGAACCTGGGTACCAGGGCCACATGGCTTTTCATTGTCAGGAATGCACTCCTCCAGCCCTGTGATTCTCCAGTCATAGCAAGAGGGCTCTTCACAAGGGATGGCTTCCAACAGGTGAGGGCAGTTGCCTGTTCCTCCTGTAGGTTCATTGGTGATGCGACGTTTCCTTAGTTTAAAGCCTGAAATGTTCATGAAAATAACAATTTAACTCTGAAATGTGAAGCCCTTTTTATCTGTCTACATCTGAGTAAAGAGTTCTGTTTCTCTTCTCTGTAAGGCATACCACAGACACTCAGCAGAACAATGCATTTTAGATAATCGAGTAGAAGAACTCATTAAAGGAGGACTAGAGACAAAATTTTACAAGTTTCAATGTTTTGAGCCTCCTCAGGAGGCTTTGCCTTAAACCCCTGTTTATCATTTTCGTGCATGCTCTGGGAAGGAGACAGGATCATTTCCTGAGCATCACTCTTGCAAGATTCATCTCATTGCATAAATCTGGACTACATCACTAGGTTACATTTCTCAAATAAGTTGTTTGTTTTCTTCTCAGATATGTTCCAACAGGAATGGATTATCAAGTGAAATCAGCTTATAAACACTCCCTTCTCCCTCCAACCCTCCAAAATAAAATGGAAGAATAAAAAGACAATCTTGTGAGAAAAAGTAAAACATGGAAATAATCTCAAGTCCTATGAATACATTTTCAGTAACAAACATCAAAATATTCCCTTGCGAGAATTTAAAAATTGCCTTAAGACTACCTAAACTCATTTTTGAATGGAGAAATAGATGGGCCTTTATGTACTGCTCTCTCTTTTCAGGATGGTCCATTGAAAAAAACAGAATAAATACAGTCAGAACCACCTAATCAAATGGAATGGATTCAAGAAATAGTTTCTCTTCTCACATCTTTTCACGGTCTCTTTTGTTTTGTATCAGTTAGTAATATACAGATATTTTTTTAAACTCTGAGATATAACTGTCATTTCTACCAGGGCACAAACTAAACAAGAGAGTTTTCAAACACCAGTTTGCAAGAACTGACTCTTTGAAGATATGCCTCTTAATTCAATTATAGTATTTACTTTAAAAATGCATTTCCATTTATCTTTGGTTGCAGTTGCTGTTTTTTCCCTAAATTGAAGAGTTTGGCCAAATTATGTGCAAAAGGTTTGGTAAGCCCTGACACAAAAAGCTGATATAATTTCAAAATAAATAACTCTAATATCTACAGCAACAAAGGATGGATGCAAATGACCTAGAAATATGTAGAGAGACATGCTGCTAAAAGTGGGAGTGCCTGTACAATTTTCACATCAGTCTCTCAAAAGTGTCAATGCAATTATAAAATAAAATGTAAGAATTTCCAGATAAGAAGAAAACATTGGTAGTTGAGAAAAGATCCCCGCTCATGTGTGCAGGAATAAAGGCTTGCACAAAGTACATCCTAATGTATTTCTATTAGACAGATGTCCAAATCAGTCTCACAAACCTAAACTTTACCCCAGAAAATGTAGCAAATCTTTCAGTCATGAACAGCAACAATAAAAACAGACTACTTGACAGTTGTAGTCAGAGGAGACTTAATCCGATAAATTTGCACATTGAAGTGCTTTTTCCTTCTTGAACTGATCAAGGTTGGGTCAGAGTTCCACAAAACAGCTTTGT